>NC_085136.1:248641383-248717199 GCF_035046485.1 Aedes albopictus
TAAGCAGCTCGTTCGAGGTTGCTCATTAGCCTTCAAGCAGCTTCATTTCAAAGTAATTTTGGAACTTGAAAGTTCACTTAAGCACGCTGGATAGCCTTCTAAGCAGCTTGACAAATTCAAGCTAACTTCACTACTGTACAAATGTGCAAAACTAGCTGCCGACAGAAAATCAATTCAAGTCAGTCTTTAGCTGCTGTTCACTCAAACGCAACTATAGTACTGTGGTAGAGCGTAGGGTTCTGACGCAGCGACTTTCGGTTCGAATCCGATTGGCGCAAATTTTTTTTTGCTCAAGCCTAGTATTCATTGATTTGATAAATACATATTTGTCTTTTTTTCGTGTATGCCTAAACAGTTGTTTTCTGTAAAAGAAATAAATTCAATCTTAATTGAAACACAATGCTACTGAACTGAACTTCTATGAACTTGAAAGTTCCGACAAAGTTCCGTGTAGCATCTTAAGCAGCTTTGAAGCTCAGTGAAGTTCAGATAAAGTTCCGAATGGAACTTTCTGGCTGCTTAAGAGGCTAACAATAAGCCTTGCCAGAACTTGTGACCGAAGTTCCAGCAAGGCTCATCGTTAGCCTCTTAAGCAGCCAGAAAGTTCCATTTGGAACTTGATCTGAACTTCGCAGAACTTGAAAGTGCATTTTGTCATGGGTTACTTGGGTATGGCATGTAGATATACGGTGTATTGATTTAAAGTGGAAATGGGCAATTATAGCATTAATTTAAGATTTTACTGGTATAATCTTGGCGCAGTCGCATAATTGTCCATTTCCCCTTTCAATCAAACTTAAGTGTCCATGAAAAGAAGCGATTGCTGTAAATACACCGTATATCTGCATGCAATACGGCTTCTGCACCATGGTTACTTGGATGGTCTCAGGGGCGTTTCAGGGGATCACAGGAGGATCCATTCACACCAAACGCTTTCAGCAATATTTTGCTGAGTTTTGCCGAGCTGAAGGGTCCAGCAAAGTTTGCTGAATTTCAGCAAAACGTTACTGGTGATCAGCAGAGTTTACTGAACAAATCAGCAAAATTTGTGCTGAAGCCTTCAGCTCGGCAAAATTTTGCTGAAACCCTCAATCGGTTTTTAATGTGTGGGGTTTAAGGGGGCTCCAGAGGGTATCGGGAGCGTTTCAGATGGTTTTATAGGGCTTCAGGGGTCTTCTATTTAGGAGGCCTTAGGAGTGTTTCGTTAGGTTTCAGCAGGTTTATGGGGGAGGGGGTACCAGGAAGTTTCAGAGGTACTTCAAGGCGTTCTAGAGTACCCTGGGGGCTCCAGGAGGTCCAGGGGCGTTTCAAATGATCAAATGGTTCCTATGAGGTTCTTGACAAGTTCAGAAGCTACTGAGGGGCCTTTAAGTAGCGCTTTAGGAAATCCCATGGGGTACCAGCAGCTCTCAGGGGCATGTCAAGAAGTCGCAGGACGTTTCAGAGGGTCTATAAGGGTTCTGTGAGTACTTAAGAGAAGTTTCAGTGGGACTTATGGGCAGTTTATTAGATTAATCAATGGATCTCGGGGAGGTTTCAGAGAGTCTCAGCGGCATTTCAGAGGTTCCTAGAGGACTTCAGGGGGCCCCAGGAGGTCTCGGTGACGTTTCACAGGATTTCATGGACTTGCAGGGGCGTTTCAGGGGGTATCAGGGACGTTTTAAGGAGTCTCAGTAGGTCTCAAAAACGTTTCAGTGGGGTTTCATGTGATCTCAGATGATTTATGGGGTCCCAGGAGTTTAAACTAAAAACTAGGAAGTTTAAGGTGTGTTTCAGGCGTTGTCGGGCGTTGCAGAAGGTATCAGAGAGTTCCAGGGGTTCAGAGATATCTGGTTTCATAATTCCTTCTGAAATACCCTTTAAACTTCTTGAAACACCCCTGAAGAGGAATTAATCCCTCTGAAACAAACCTTAAACCTCCTGAAGCCCTCTGAAATCTCCCTGGAATACCTCTGAAGCACACCTTTATCTCATTGAAACCAAATTAAGGCCTCTTAAATTTCTCTGGAGGTGCCAAAAATACCCCGAAACTCCTTGGAACATTTTTTAGTCTTTTAGTTTCAGGCAACCCCCTTTGTCTCATATCTAACTCCAAGAAGCCAAACTTTTTCTATGAAATTAGTTTTGTGGCCTAGTTCGTGACGGTTACACAACCGAGGGAAGCTTTTGCTTTCCAAATAACATAACAATTATTATAGGATTTTTTGGGAGCATTTGCATCTTCGGTATAAACTGTAGTCCTACGTCAAAAACCATTTTGACAATTGAAGCAGATTGCGAACAGTAATTAAATGTGACCCGTAATCGTTCGCAGTTAATAACAAGTCCATACAGATTCCAAGCAGCATTGGGCGTGAAATTTGAAATTGAATTATCTTTTTTCCAAAACGGTAAAAATAGAACAATTTACATTAACTGAAATCCAGCACCAATCCAGTTAACAAAGCCATTGAGGCGGCCCACGCCACGCCTGGATTCACCGCCTGTCACTGGCACACACAAAAAATAACCCGAAACCACATAATCCTAACAATCAATGAGGACAAACCAACAATGGGGGAAAGAGAGAAAAAAAAGTTCAGCTGAAACAAAAAAAACCGGGAATTGCAAAATTATAAAACACCCTCCATTCGATTAATTTTTCCGGGGCCACCCGTGGAAAAACCCGTGGCGCGCTGCTCCGGGAATCATAATTAAAAATATCATCATCATCGATCGAGTGCGGTGTTGGAAATATTTTTTTTTCCAACCTCCAACTATAGGTACTGCTATAGTGTTCGGCAGCATTCGGCCATTTTTTTAACATTTTATGTCGCCTCCGCTGCTGCCACACTCATCAAACAATTCACCGAATTTGTTGCCCCTGGAACAACAGCTCTGCCTCGGCTTTGAATGCTCTGATGACGATGACGACGGTGATAGGCGATGTGATTCGGGGAAACCTGATGGTTGCAGCATTTTTCATCGGACTCATTATGATAAATTTTTCTGTCGGTCGGTGACCGATACGGGTATTTTTCGGAATGTACAACTGCAACCGCCATCACGACTGTTAAGGGCGACGCCGGCCCGGCAACGGTGGTGTATGCATCGAGGACCGGATCGGAGCTCCGTCCGTTGCCGAATGGCTCCTTGTCACGTTGCCTTCTGAACTGTGAGTCTCTGGTTCTAAATGAGTAGAGCTGATCAGAGATGGTGTCTGGGTTGCATCCGATTTGGAACAAAGTTTTGAGAAAAATCAATCATTAACCAAAAATGGACTAGTAACCCCTGAAGAATAAACAAAATATCCGTGCCGAAACGTTGGGCAAGTGATAAGTAGAGAATCCTCTCTGGATTCTGTAGAGAATCCTCTCTGAATTCTGTAGGGAATCCTCTCTGGTTTCTGTAGAGAATCGTCTCTGGATTCTGTAGAGAATCCTCTCTGGATTCTGTAGAAAATTTTCTTTGGATTCTGTCGTAAATCCTCTCTGGATTCTGTAGTGAATCCTGTCTGGATTCTGTAGAGAATCCTCGCTGGACTATTTAGAGAATCCTCTCTGGATTTTGTAGAGAATCCTCTTTGGATTCTGTGGAGAATCCTCTCTGGATTCTGTGGCGAATCCTCTCTGGATTCTGTAGAGAATCCTCTCTGGAATCTGTAGAGAACTTTTTCTGGATTTTGAAGTGAATCCTCTATGAATTCTGTAGAAAATTTTCTTTGGAATCTGTAGCAAAACCTCTCTGGATTCTGTGGAGAATCCTCTCTGGATTTTGTAGAGAATCCTCTCTGGATTTTATAGAGAATCCTCTCTGGATTCTGTATAGAATCCTCTCTGGATTATTTGGAAAATCCTCTCTGGATTCTGTCCTCTATTGATTCTGTAGAGAATCCGCTCTTGATTCTGTAGAAAATCCTTCCAGGATTCTGCATAGAATTCTCTTTGGATTCTGTAGATAATTCTCTTTGGATTCTGTAGCGAATTATGTTTGAATTCTGTAGAGAGTTCTCTCTGGATTTAGTAGAGATTTATTTGTAGATAATAGTCTCAAGATCCTAAACAGAATCCTCTCTGAATTCTGTAGAGCATCCTTTCTGGGTCCTGTAGAGAATCCTCTTTGGATTCTGTAGATACTCTAGTCAAGATACTGTAGATCCTCTGGATTCTGTGGAGAACCCTCTCTAGATTCTGTAGAGAATTCTCTCTGGATTATTTAGAGAATCCTCTCTGGATTCTGTAGAGAATCCTCTCTGGATTCTGTAGAGAATCCTCTCTGGATTCTGTAGAGAATCCTCTCTGGATTCTGTAGAGAATCCTCTCTGGATTCTGTAGAGAATCCTCTCTGGATTCTGTAGAGAATCCTCTCTGAAATCTGTAGAGAATCCTCTTTGGATTCTGTAGAGAATCCTCTCTGGATTCTGTAGAGAATCCTCTCTGGATTCTGTAGAGAATCCTCTCTGGATTCTGTAGAGAATCCTCTCTGGATTCTGTAAAGAATCCACTCTGGATTCTGTAAAGAATCCTCTCTGGATTCTGTAAAGAATCCTCTCTGGATTCTGTAAAGAATCGTCTCTGGATTCTGTAAAGAATCCTCTCTGGATCCTGTAGTGAATGCTCTCTGGATTCTGTAAAGAATCCTCTCTGGATCCTATAAAGAATCCTCTCTGGATCCTGTAAAGAATTCTCTGTGGATTCTATAGAGAATCCTCTCCGGATTCTGTAGAGAATCCTCTCCGGATTCTGTAGAGAATCCTCTCCGGATTCTGTAGAGAATCCTCTCCGGATTCTGTAGAGAATCCTCTCCGGATTCTGTAGAGAATCCTCTCCGGATTCTGTAGAGAATCCTCTCCGGATTCTGTAGAAAATCCTCACTGGATTCTGTAGAAAATCTTCTCTGGATTCTGTACAGAATCTTCTCTGGATTCTGTAGAGGATCCTCGCTGGGTTCTGTAGAGAATCCTCTGTGGATTTTGTAGAGAATCCTCTCTGGATTCTGTAGAGGATCCTCTCTGGATTCTGTAGAGAATCCTCTCTGGATTCTGTAGAGAATCCTCTCTGGATTCTGTAGAGGATCCTCTCTGGATTCTGTAGAGAATCCTCTGGATTCTGTAGAGAATCCTCTGGATTCTGTAGAGAATCCTCTCTGGATTCAGTAGAGGATTCTCTCTGGATTATGCAGAGAATCCTCTCTGGATTCTGTAGAGAATCTTCTCTGGATTCTGTAGAGAATCCTCTCTGGATTCTGTAGAGAATCCTCTTTGAATTCTGTAGAGAATCCTCTCTGGATTCTGTAGAGAATCCTCTCTGGATTCTGTAGAGAATCCTCTCTGGATTCTGTAGAGAATCCTCTCTGGATTCTGTATAGAATCTTCTCTGGATTCTGTAGAGAATCCTCTCTGGATTCTGTAGAGAATCCTCTCTGGATTCTGTAGAGAATCCTCTCTGGATTCTGTAGAGAATCCTCTCTGGATTCTGTAGAGAATCCTCTCTGGATTCTGTAGAGAATCCTCTCTGGATTCTGTAGAGAATCCTCTCTGGATTCTGTAGAGAATCCTCTCTGGATTATGTAGAGAATCCTCTCTGGATTCTGTAGAGAATCCACTCTGGATTCTGTAGAGAATCCTCTGTGGATTCTGAAGAAAATTCCTAATGGGTTCTGTAATTCTCATTGGATTCTGTAGAAATTCCTCTCTGCATTCTGTAGAGAATCCTCTCTGGATTCTGTAGAGAATCCTCTCTGGATTCTGTAGAGAATCCTCTCTGGATTCTGTAGAGAATCCTCTCTGGATGCTGAAGAGGATTCTCTCTGGATTCTGTAGAGAATCCACTCTGGATTCTATAGAGTATCCTCTCTGGATTCTGTAGAGAATTCTCACAGGATTTTGTAGAGAATCCTCTCTGGATTCTGTAGAGAGTCCTCTCTGGATTCTGTAGAGAGTCCTCTCTGGATTCTGTAGAAAATCGTCTCTGGATTCTGTAGTGAATCCTCTCTGGATTCTGTAGTTTATCTCTTCTGGATTCTGTAGAGAATTATCTCTGGATTCTGTACAGAATTCTCTCTGGATTCTGTAGAAAATCCTTTCTGGATTCTGTAGAGAATTCTCTCTGGATTCTGTAGAAAATCCTCTCTGGATTCTGTAGAGAATCCTCTCTGGATGCTGTAGAGAATCCTCTTTGGATTCTGTGGGAATCCTCTCTGGATTCTGTAGAAAATCCTCTCTGGATTCTGTAGTGAATCCTCTCTGGATCCTGTAGCGAGTCCTCTCTGGATTCTGTAGAAAATCCTCTCTGGATTCTGTAGAGAATCTTCTCTGGATTCTGTAGAGAATCCTCTCTGGATTCTGAAGAGAATCCTCTCTGGATTCTGTAGAGAATCCTCTCTGGATTCTGTAGAGAATCCTCTCTGGATTCTGTAGAGAATCCTCTCTGGATTCTGTAGAGAATCCTCTCTGGATTTTGTAGAGAATCCTCTCTGGATTCTATAAAGAATCTTTTCTGGATTCTGTAGAGAATCCTCTCTGGATTTTGTAGAGAATCTTCTCTGGATTCTGTAGAGGATCCTCTCTGGATTCTGTAGAGGATCCTCTCTGGATTCTGTCGAGAATCCTCTCTGGATTCTGTCGAGAATCCTCTCTGGATTCTGTAGAACATTTTATATGGATTCTGTAGCGAATCTTGTCTGGGTTCTTTTGAGAACCCTCTCTTGATTCTGTAGAGAACTCTTTCTGGATTCTGCAGAGAATCCTCTATGGATTTTGTAGAATTTTTTTTGAATTCTGTAGTGAATCCTCTCTGGATTCTGTAGAGAATCCACTCTTGATTCTGTAGAAAGTGCTCTTTGGATTCTGTAGATAATTTTCTCAATATTCTGTAGATTCTCTGGATTTTGTAGAGAATCCTTTCAACATCATCGACAATCAACATTTCGACATCATGTGATAGTTTCTAATAACAGAAAGCATTATTCAGAACTCCCGAACAAGTCATCGATTTCCGATGTTTCCTGCGATGAAAAATCATCACCATTCAAATCCAAGCCAGATTACGAGTCGAAGCATCCTGCCACCATCATCAATCGCCGCATAATGAAAACCATTTTCGCAATTAAATATTCATTATTAACGCGTGCTCCCTACATTCTCGCTGGCGAACGCTTTTTTGCGCATGTTTTTTTTTTTTTTTTCATTTCGTCCTTTTCGGGAAAAATTACAGCCCACTGGCGGTGTGGCGCTGGTGGAACTGACTCTGGTGATGGTGAAAAAACATCGATCGAATGACGCGGCCACCACATTGCAGCAGCTAATGATAGCCGATGGGCTAAAGCGGGATAGAGCGGCGGCCCTAGAGGCAGTGGGGGAGTAGCTCGGAAAGTCCATTTTTCGGATTTAAATTTAATGTGCAGATATAATTTTTTAACCCCCACGCGCGGTAGAGACCCGGTGGCGTTCGAGAGGGTTTTTTTTTGCAGGGTGGGTTATATTGCGGGCTGGGATCGATTCCAATTCGTTCCCAGTATTTTTTCCCTCTGAACCCCTTTTCGGTGCTCGCGTGATGGTTGTTTGAGGCGGATAAGCGGTGTAACCCCTCTGATGCAGCTCGGCTCATCAGGGCTGCACTGTGGGCGGTGTATGCATAATGCAACGGCCAAAATATTTATAGATATTTAATACATATGTAAGGAGTGTAATTACCTGTAAATGTTCACAACAGCCTTAATAACAATCTATTCCATATATATATATATATATATATATATATATATATATATATATATATATATATATATATATATATATATATATATATTAGTGTGGGTCATCGGAACCGTTTTCTCAGATCAAAGCTTTTTTGGTTCCGTTTCGGCTCCTGAGTATCTGTGCAAAATTTGAGCACGATCGGTTGCGTCTACACTTTGCGCATTCCAATTGAAATTTGTATAGGATTTTGTATGGGAAAACACCCTTTTTTTGCATTTTTATCATAAGTTGAAAAAGTTTGTCTGAAACTTTTTAACCGATACTGTAAAATGATAGCCTAGGATGTTCTGAAAAACTTTGTTGAAGACCGCAAAGTGATCCGATGCTTGTGGAAATAGTTATAACCAACGAACCGCATGCATGTGTTTATGTTTTAACATGTAAAGGAATAACAATAGCAACAAAATCATGCTGTTCCGCCTAGCAATGCCAACGCTATAACTTTTTTCATAAGCATCAGATCACTTCACGGTCTTCGACAAAGTTTTTCAGGACACCCTAGACTATGTTTTGACTTTATCGGTTACATGGTTTTAGAAAAATTCAAGCTTGTTATGAGAAAAATACAAAAAAGTGTGTTTTTCCATGTAAAACCCCATACAAACTTCAAACGCGATGCGCAAAACGTAGACATAACCGATCGTGCCCAAATTTTGCACACTTATTTGGGACCTGAAATGGGATCAAAAAAGCTTTGATCTGATGGGATGCCATTGAATTTTTCATTTTTCCATATAAACGATGACCCACTCTAATATATGTATATATATATATATATATATATATATATATATATATATATATATATATATATATATATATATATATATATATATATATATATATATATATATATGTATATATATATATATATATATATGTATATATATATATATATATATATATATATATATATATATATATATATATATATATATATATATATATATATATATATATATATATATATATATATATATATATATATATATATATATATATATATATATATATATATATATATATATATATATATATATATATATATATATATATATATATATATTAGACTGGGTCAACAAAGTAGATTTTTTGGAACAATGCTTTTTCGATTCCTTTTAGCGTCCAAAACAACTGTGCAGAATTTGGGAGCGATTGGTTGCGTCCCCGTATTCCGCTTTGCGATTGAAGTTTGTATGGAATTTAGTATGGGAAAACGTGCTTTTTTGCATTTTTCTCATAAATTGAAATTTTTCGTCTAAAACTATCTAACTAATGACGTTGAAGCATAGCCTAGGATATGCCGAAAAACTTTGCCGAAGACCGCAAAGTGATCCGACACTTGTGAAAAAAGTTATAACGCACAGATTGCCTGGTGGTGCTTATCATTTAACATGTAAAGGAATAATATCAATAAGAAAATCTCAGTTTTTGGCCTAAGTTACCAAGCGAATAACTTTTTTCACAAGCGTCGGATCACTTTGCGGTCTTCGGCAAAGTTTTTCGGTATATCCTAGGCTATACTTTATCGTCATTAGTTAAACGGCATTAGACAAAAGAATTAAACTTATGAGTAAAATGCAGAAAAGTACGTTTTCCCATACTAACTTCCATACAAATTTCAATCACAAAGCGGAATACGGGGACGCAACCAATCGCTCCCAAATTTTGCACAGTTGTTTTGGTCGCAAAAAGGAGTCAAAAAAGCTTTGTTCCGGGTTGATGCGGTCAAATTTTAAGTTTCTCCATACAACGTTGACCCACTCTAATATATATACATATATATATATATATATATATATATATATATATATATATATATATATATATATATATATATATATATATATATATATATATATATATATATATATATATATATATATATATATATATATATATATATATATATATATATATATATATATATATATAAAAAATCGACCGGACCTTCGGGTACGGGTTTTTAAAAAAGGAACTTTCCTGGCTGAAGGCCTGATCAAGAATGATTTTATTAATTTCCAAAAGTGTTCTTCATGGGTTTGCTTATGGCCTACTTAGTTGCTATTGTGGTTGGCCGGATGGGTGGTGTCTGGTGGCGCGCGATGTCAGCAGAACGTGGAATGCTGATGGGTCGCGCGATTGTCGTCGTCGTCGTCGTTGATGTTGTTGTTGTTGTTGTTGCTGTCTGTTGCTGTGCCCTGGGCGCGGGCAATGTGGGAATAATGCTTACGTTCGATATGGCTAAGTTCTGGTTTGATGATGGCGGTGTGGGCCGTTCAGTAACTGCTCCCTCCTGAAGAACGGACCGTCCCGGTTCGGTTTGACTGGTTGCTTTTGGTGTGCATGAGGAATGCTTTATGGACAGGTAGAGTATCGAAATGATGACGATGGTAAAAAGTATTAACGATATTCCAAAGGTTGATCGTTTCTGTTGCTCATGTAAAAATGTCAGCTGTTGTCGAGTTTGGAGATTGACTTCTTGCAGATTTTGAAGTGTGAAATTGGTGCTTATGGTTTTGCTGTTGATTTCCAATCCGTTCAACGGAATCATGATTGGTTGCTGTTTTGTGGTGTATTCAATGTCGATGAATGATGTTTGGTTGATGATAACGGTACAATTTCTGAAAAATATTAGCGTGTTTCCAGAAATGTTTCGGCTGGAGAGCCCACAATTGGATGTGATCGGAGTGCTCTCATTTCCAGTAATAATGATGTAATTACTACTGATTCGCTTAACTCGTCTCTCCTCGGTGACTTCTATGAGGTCGCAGCTGCCTGATTTTCCTCGTAAAAGTTTCGAATAACAGGTGTCGCTGGAAACATCCTTAACGTGGTGTTCACTGCACATGATACTCTGTCCTATTCCTTTACATTCTCCAGTTATTAGAAATGTTGATAAATCGTTGTTGAGTGCCTCTGCATATTGAACATTAAGCATTTTTCCATTTTTGATGACTGGCTCTAGTAGTTGGTGGATGAAAACGTCTTTTCTCAGCAACGGGATCAGGATGATGAACACGATTTTGTTGTCTTTGTGAATCACTGCTAAATCTAAATATTCTATCACTTGATCGAAGCTTTCGATATTAATATTTTCACTTTCCAAAATTTTTGTTGCTTCGTTAAGTTCTTCACTGGATAAGATATCTTTTGAAATGGTGTTAACTTTTGACATTTGTATTGCTTCAAATATATTGTTGACATGATTAGCAAGAAGATCGATATTAAGATTGAGGTTGAACAATTCTTTAACAACTTTGATTTCATCCGAGATATTTTTACCATTTATAAATTTTTGTCTAAAGTGTATAAAATTATTTTTGATAACATCTTGTTGATCGTTTACAATTTTAATGAGTCTGTTTAGTCTATCCTGGACTTTAAGATTAATCTTTATTTGTTCGTTGTTTTCTGTTACTAGAGCTTTATTTTGTTCGGACAATGTGTTAAGTTGTGTATTAATTTTTACAAGATCATTGTTGTCAAGATTTCCAGTAATAACTTTAATCATATTGCCAATACCGTTAAAAAGTCCTCTTTTGGTTCTAACAATGGGTACAATTTTTCTATAAGATTTTTCTATTGTATCTAGCTTTTTGTTCATCAATATTATTGAATCATTTATGTTGAAAATTTTTAAATCTGTAATTATTGTTCTAAGTCTTCTTACGATTGGTTCTACATGTGACATATCGATCATATGGTAAATTTTGTGGGAACCCATCCTGATTCTGCCTTCTCCGAGTTGTAATGATACGAGTCCTGGGTTATTTTGTAAGTCGTAGATTTGTATATGACTGTTGATTGTCGATGTCGCTACCGTCAGGCTCATCCATAATACAATTAGATTTATTGTTGCCATTCTCTGTGGAAAGAGAATGTTTACATTAGTGTTTTCGTTTTCTTTTCAGTTTGGATTTGTGGAATTTTATTCCGCTTGAGGTTATAATAGTTTTGAATCTGTTTTCTCTCACTTTGACCTTCTTAAATTTTGGTTTTGTTTTTCTTTTGATGCCTTGAATAGTGTTAAACACCTCTTCGTTTTCCTGGAAGTTCGGCTCCTTTTCTCTTGTTTTATTATGATAATCAACATTCTTTTTAGCATTTTTATCGAGTTTTAACATCACTTCATCTGTAATCTCCTGTCTATTCTCAAACAATCTGTCTAAATCAAGGGGTAAATCGTCTTCTTCGCGTTGTCCAAAAAGTATCTCGCAAGGCTTGTGTTGGTGTGCCGTATGTATGGTTTTATTATAGAGACCGAGAGCAATTTTGAATATTTGTTTCTGAGATAAATCGTCATACTTATCCTTTATGCAGCGAAAGATTTCAATCAGTGTTGAATGGAATCTTTCGACGATGCCGTTGGATTCACTATGGTTTGAGGGTGTGTATTCTACTTGAATATCTAGTCTTTGGAAAAGTGATCGAATTTCTATGGATTTAAGGGCCGGTTCATTGTCACAAACGATTTTCTTCGGAGTTGCATATCCGGTAATCAATTTAATTAAACCTGCTCTTACATCCGGAATTGATCGAGATTTAATATGAATAAGCATAGCATATCTAGAGAATCTGTCTACTGCGGTCAGGAAAAGATTGGGTTGAGCAATAAAAATATCTAAGTGAACTGTTTCGAAAGGTTTGTTAGGGATTTCTGGTCTATGTAGAGTGATATTGTACGGATGCCTTTCGTATTTGTTCTCCAAACACGTTTCGCACAAATTAACAAATCGTTGAATTTGTCGCTTCATGCCTGGAAAATAATACTGCTTGATAATCTGGGCATGGTTTTCGGCAGCTCCTCTGTGCGCGCGGTCGTGTGTTTTCGAAATTATTTCATTTTGCTCCTCGGAAGTGCGTAAATCTGTCAACATTTTCTGACTGATTCTCACTTTCAAGATTTTGGCACGACTGAAATAATTGCGATACACAATATTGAGGGTATTAATAAGAGATTCGTCGCACATGATACCATTTACTCTTTTTGGATTCATATAATCTTTAAAAATATTGAGAACTATGGCTACGGAAAAGTCGAAGCGAATAATAGTTCTTCTATGAATATTCGGAAATATTTCCTCATATTCAGTAGATTCAATGTCACCCTTTTTCAATATTATTTGATTGCTGAAGAAGTTTATGGGTAACTCTGTCATTTGAATCAAATCACTAGCATCAGATTCTGCAGAATGACATGTTTCGGCGTCTGAGGAATCTGTTGCATTATTTTCTTCGCTACCATGTGTTGCATGATCTGACGAGTCAGATGTATCGTTAGCATTTACCTCATTCCTGATTCTGGACAGTCCATCTGCAACGATATTTTGCTTACCTGGCCGATACTTGACGTCATAATCGAACTCCTGTAAACGTAGTCTCCATCGAAGCATCTTATCGTTGGGGTCCTTCAAACTAAACATGTACGTTAATGGCCTGTGATCAGTGAATAAAGTAAACTTCTTGCCATACAGATATGGCCTAAAATATTTACAACCCCATGTGATTGCTAAAAATTCTTTTTCTATTACAGAGTATTTTTCCTCTGTTTTGGTGAGTGTTCTCGAAGCAAATGCAACTGGTCGATCTTGCCCAATTGGTCCCTGCGAAAGCACGGCACCAACAGCAAATTGACTAGCGTCCGTTGTCAGAATAAAGGGCTTCGTAAAGTCCGGGTACTGAAGTACGTGACTGCTAGTTAGCAAAATCTTACACTTATTAAAGGTTTCGATGAATTCCTTGCTATGTGTAAGTTTTTCTCCTTTTCTTAATTGGGTTGTGAGTGGCTTCACAATTTTCGCAAAATCTTTTATAAAACGACGGTAATAACCTAGGGTTCCAAGGAAACCTCTAAGCTCTGTTTCCGTTTTTGGAATTGGCCAATTTTTGATTGCAACCACTTTGTCAGGGTTGGGATTTACACCATCGGCCGTGACTAAGTGTCCTAAAAAGGCTACTTCCTTACATAAAAATTCAGATTTGTCTAATTGAATTTTAAGGTTATATTTTCGCAATGCATCAAATACTTTGCGCAAGTTTATCAAATGTTCCTGATATGATGTTGAGTATACAATGATGTCATCCATGTATACTAGACATACTTTTCCAATTAAATCCCGTAGTACGTTATCCATCACCCTTTGGAAGGTGGATGGCGCATTCTTTAAACCGAATGGCATTTTGAGAAATTCATATTTCCCATGTTCTACGGTAAAAGCAGTTTTTCTAATGTCTCTTGGGTTCACCTCAATTTGATGAAATCCCGAGGCGAGATCAATTGTAGAGAAATAATTACATCTTCCGAGCTTGTCTAGAACTTCAGTTATGTTCGGAATTGGATATTTGTCATCAATTGTCTTTTCGTTGAGCTTTCTGTAGTCAACGACCAGACGCCACTTTTTCTTTCCTGAAGCGTCCATCTTTTTGGGTACAACCCAAATAGGTGACGACCATGGAGAATTGGAGGGTCTTATGATGCCTTGGTTGAGCAAATCTCTAACTTGGCTTTGCACCTCTTCTTTCAAACAAAATGGGTATCTATAGCTTTTTGTATACACAGGAATGTCATCTTTAGTGTCAATCCTATGTTTCACAACATTAGTAAACGTTAATTTTTCATTTTTAAGGTGAAAAATCTCTTGATAGTCAGATATCAATTTTACTAAACCAACTCGTTCTTCCTTATTCAAATGATCCAATCGTAATTGGTCCATTAAATTTACGTGTACACTGCTATCAGAAACTGGTTCTGGAGGCGGTGTAATTTCAAAATTATTTTTCTCGATGCTACCTTTTAACATCTCTACTTCCGTGGGTTTATTGGTCATGTTGGTTATAATTAATTTAGTTTTAAAATTTTCGGCTTTATATAAGCCAGAATGAACAAAGGCTTCATTGTTTAAAACGAGATCTTTTGAGAGAAGAAATTCTCCTTCTTCTTCACAAGTTGGCAGCTCAATCACACGCGTTTCATTTGCATGTAATTGGAATTTGAAAATTTCTGGAAATTTCTTTTGCATAATAATGTTTGCAAAAGGTAATTGAAGGGTGTTAGTGTGTACGGAAATGCTTGCCTGTAATTGGTTCAAGGACTCATATCCGATGAGTCCATCAAAATAATCATGGAAGTCACAAATTAAAAAGACGAGATTTTCGGTCCCAGGGTTACCATAGAAAGGATTTAATTCTACAAAATGTGTTATTTGGCATCTACCTTCAACATTCTTTACTGTCATTGGTTTCAAAAGTTCTCGAATAAATCCTAAGTTTGCATGACGAGGACTAATAATGGACTTATTAGCGCCCGTATCAATTAAAAACTTTAAAGGTCCATTTTTACTATTCACAGTTATGTATGGTATGAAATTAGTGGATTTCAGCTGAGTTTCTCTATAACTGTGGCTGTTTGAAAATTTACGTCTACATCGACGCTTTCATTATACGAAGGGTCTTGATTTTGGTTTGGATAATCTTGGAATTCTTCCGGAGGATATGGGATTTCAGGATTATCGTAATAATCATTATAATCTTCATATTGAGGTCCCACTTCCTGATTTTGTAACTCATTAGTAGGTTTTTGGCTAAATCTACTTTGTTGAGTCCTATTTGAAATGTTGGAATATTGATTCTGTTGGTTATGGTTAGGTGGTCGACTCGCAAATCTGTTAGGAAAATTTCCTGGACGATTTGAAAAATTTTGTACTGCTCTATTTGGAAATGTTGCTTGTTGGTTAAAAGATGTATAGGATGTTCTATTTGGAGCGATTTGCGAAGAGTTCTGTGTTTTAGCGTTTCCTGCGATATTCATAAATGTTCTCGATGGTAGAGGGTTGTTAGATGGAGGATACATGTGGGTTTGCGCTACTTTTCGATTTTGTCTATCGTCAAAATCATATTCACAATTTCTGCGTGCAAGTTTGTTGGCCTTTTCATTGGCAAACTGGTAAGCTTGGCACAAAGTAGTGGGTTGTAAAATCCCTACGTGAGACGAGTACGGCTCATCTAACCCGTCTATGAATTTTTCCAGACAAAGCTTGTCCGTAAATTTCACTAGTTCATCTGGATGTCGCCACTGACTATCCATCTGAATATGTGTAGAAATCCCTGTATAGCAATCGCTGATTGCTGTATAAAAATTCCTTACTGTGTTTCGATTTTGTTTGAGGGAGAAAAGTCTCTGTAAAAGAGTAGACAATTCTCTTTTGTCCCCATAAATAATTTTCAGTTGTGTTTTAATCTTGTCCCACTCAAGCGGAGTTCCACTAGAGGCCAAAAGATCTCCAGCTTCTCCAACAATTTTATTCCGAATTTCCATGAGCCAAAGCTCATAAACATTCGTCCCAATCAAATGATCGTATTGTCTGATGACACGATCGGCGCATGTAATCCAATGGTTTACTTGCCTTGGATTACCCGAAAAATTTGGTAGGTTCTTGATGAGGTCAGGAACCTTGCCTCTTTGACATTCTACATCGATATTTATCACAGGATTCCCTGGCACCGCTGGTGCTGGAGGAATCGCTGCTTCCCTCGAGTTAGCTGGGTCAGGATTTGCTCGCAATCTGTCCGAAACCTGATCCTGCCTTTCTTCTAATTCTGCTATGTGTGCGTTACGATCACTCAGCAACATATTAAGATGTTCGATTTGCTGTTGCAAATCTTCGACCTGGTCGCTTCTTTCTGCCATATTCCCTGAACGAAGACCTGGTCTCATTAAAACTGATCAAATGCAATATTACAAGTGTTCACCAAAATTCGGAAAAAAAAATCACAAGCTTCAAAAACGTTATTATTTAGACGTCAAAAAAACAAAATATAAAAATATTACACACAGTTCAATTCCTGCTTCACTCTCTCTCTTATCACTCTTTCCTGAATAAAAGGTTTAGCACAAAATTTGTTCTTGTCAAGAAAATCACATAAAACACCTAATCCAATCACTTATTCACTTAATCAAAATCTCTTAATCACTTAAAAAAAAATCACGAAAAAAATAAAGATAAAATAAAGAAAACTGGGGGACTCACCACTAATCAGCGATAATCCGTCGCCAACGTTTCCACGGATGAGCTCCCGTCCGAATGCGCCGTGCTGTCGTCTCTTGTTGAAGTAAAACGCCTCCTCCCTGGCACTTTCCAATAGGCTGCTGGTCCCTGGTTGTCCAATAGGTGGAAGTTTTTCACTCGCGAAGTTTAAACGGCTAACACTTTGCGCATCCTACCGACTGCGCCAAAAATCGACCGGACCTTCGGGTACGGGTTTTTAAAAAAGGAACTTTCCTGGCTGAAGGCCTGATCAAGAATGATTTTATTAATTTCCAAAAGTGTTCTTCATGGGTTTGCTTATGGCCTACTTAGTTGCTATTGTGGTTGGCCGGATGGGTGGTGTCTGGTGGCGCGCGATGTCAGCAGAACGTGGAATGCTGATGGGTCGCGCGATTGTCGTCGTCGTCGTCGTTGATGTTGTTGTTGTTGTTGTTGCTGTCTGTTGCTGTGCCCTGGGCGCGGGCAATGTGGGAATAATGCTTACGTTCGATATGGCTAAGTTCTGGTTTGATGATGGCGGTGTGGGCCGTTCAGTAACTTATATATATATATATATATATATATATATATATATATATATATATATATATATATATATATATATATATATATATATATATATATATATATGTATATATATTAGAGTGGGTCAACGTTGTATGGAGAAACTTAAAATTTGACCGCATCAACCCGGAACAAAGCTTTTTTGACTCCTTTTTGCGACCAAAACAACTGTGCAAAATTTGGGAGCGATTGGTTGCGTCCCCGTATTCCGCTTTGTGATTGAAATTTGTATGGAAGTTAGTATGGGAAAACGTACTTTTCTGCATTTTACTCATAAGTTTAATTCTTTTGTCTAATGCCGTTTAACTAATGACGATAAAGTATAGCCTAGGATATACCGAAAAACTTTGCCGAAGACCGCAAAGTGATCCGACGCTTGTGAAAAAAGTTATTCGCTTGGTAACTTAGGCCAAAAACTGAGATTTTCTTATTGATATTATTCCTTTACATGTTAAATGATAAGCACCACCAGGCAATCTGTGCGTTATAACTTTTTTCACAAGTGTCGGATCACTTTGCGGTCTTCGGCAAAGTTTTTCGGCATATCCTAGGCTATGCTTCAACGTCATTAGTTAGATAGTTTTAGACGAAAAATTTCAATTTATGAGAAAAATGCAAAAAAGCACGTTTTCCCATACTAAATTCCATACAAACTTCAATCGCAAAGCGGAATACGGGGACGCAACCAATCGCTCCCAAATTCTGCACAGTTGTTTTGGACGCTAAAAGGAATCGAAAAAGCATTGTTCCAAAAAATCTACTTTGTTGACCCAGTCTAATATATATATATATATATATATATATATATATATATATATATATATATATATATATATATATATATATATATATATATATATATATATATATATATATATATACATATATATATATATATATACATATATATATATATATATATATATATATATATATATATATATATATATATATATATATACATATATTAGAGTGGGTCATCGTTTATATGGAAAAATGAAAAATTCAATGGCATCCCATCAGATCAAAGCTTTTTTGATCCCATTTCAGGTCCCAAATAAGTGTGCAAAATTTGGGCACGATCGGTTATGTCTACGTTTTGCGCATCGCGTTTGAAGTTTGTATGGGGTTTTACATGGAAAAACACACTTTTTTGTATTTTTCTCATAACAAGCTTGAATTTTTCTAAAACCATGTAACCGATAAAGTCAAAACATAGTCTAGGGTGTCCTGAAAAACTTTGTCGAAGACCGTGAAGTGATCTGATGCTTATGAAAAAAGTTATAGCGTTGGCATTGCTAGGCGGAACAGCATGATTTTGCTTTACATGTTAAAACATAAACACATGCATGCGGTTCGTTGGTTATAACTATTTCCACAAGCATCGGATCACTTTGCGGTCTTCAACAAAGTTTTTCAGAACATCCTAGGCTATCATTTTACAGTATCGGTTAAAAAGTTTCAGACAAACTTTTTCAACTTATGATAAAAATGCAAAAAAAGGGTGTTTTCCCATACAAAATCCTATACAAATTTCAATTGGAATGCGCAAAGTGTAGACGCAACCGATCGTGCTCAAATTTTGCACAGATACTCAGGAGCCGAAACGGAACCAAAAAAGCTTTGATCTGAGAAAACGGTTCCGATGACCCACACTAATATATATATATATATATATATATATATATATATATATATATATATATATATATATATATATATATATATATATATATATATATATATATATATATATATATGGAATAGATTGTTATTAAGGCTGTTGTGAACATTTACAGGTAATTACACTCCTTACATATGTATTAAATATCTATAAATATTTTGGCCGTTGCATTATGCATACACCGCCCACAGTGCAGCCCTGATGAGCCGAGCTGCATCAGAGGGGTTACACCGCTTATCCGCCTCAAACAACCATCACGCGAGCACCGAAAAGGGGTTCAGAGGGAAAAAATA
The DNA here is from genome assembly GCF_035046485.1 of Aedes albopictus. NCBI lineage: Eukaryota > Metazoa > Arthropoda > Insecta > Diptera > Culicidae > Aedes > Aedes albopictus. Next base: position 248,660,710 of record NC_085136.1, read on the forward strand.
CTGGGAACGAATTGGAATCGATCCCAGCCCGCAATATAACCCACCCTGCAAAAAAAAACCCTCTCGAACGCCACCGGGTCTCTACCGCGCGTGGGGGTTAAAAAATTATATCTGCACATTAAATTTAAATCCGAAAAATGGACTTTCCGAGCTACTCCCCCACTGCCTCTAGGGCCGCCGCTCTATCCCGCTTTAGCCCATCGGCTATCATTAGCTGCTGCAATGTGGTGGCCGCGTCATTCGATCGATGTTTTTTCACCATCACCAGAGTCAGTTCCACCAGCGCCACACCGCCAGTGGGCTGTAATTTTTCCCGAAAAGGACGAAATGAAAAAAAAAAAAAAAACATGCGCAAAAAAGCGTTCGCCAGCGAGAATGTAGGGAGCACGCGTTAATAATGAATATTTAATTGCGAAAATGGTTTTCATTATGCGGCGATTGATGATGGTGGCAGGATGCTTCGACTCGTAATCTGGCTTGGATTTGAATGGTGATGATTTTTCATCGCAGGAAACATCGGAAATCGATGACTTGTTCGGGAGTTCTGAATAATGCTTTCTGTTATTAGAAACTATCACATGATGTCGAAATGTTGATTGTCGATGATGTTGAAAGGATTCTCTACAAAATCCAGAGAATCTACAGAATATTGAGAAAATTATCTACAGAATCCAAAGAGCACTTTCTACAGAATCAAGAGTGGATTCTCTACAGAATCCAGAGAGGATTCACTACAGAATTCAAAAAAAATTCTACAAAATCCATAGAGGATTCTCTGCAGAATCCAGAAAGAGTTCTCTACAGAATCAAGAGAGGGTTCTCAAAAGAACCCAGACAAGATTCGCTACAGAATCCATATAAAATGTTCTACAGAATCCAGAGAGGATTCTCGACAGAATCCAGAGAGGATTCTCGACAGAATCCAGAGAGGATCCTCTACAGAATCCAGAGAGGATCCTCTACAGAATCCAGAGAAGATTCTCTACAAAATCCAGAGAGGATTCTCTACAGAATCCAGAAAAGATTCTTTATAGAATCCAGAGAGGATTCTCTACAAAATCCAGAGAGGATTCTCTACAGAATCCAGAGAGGATTCTCTACAGAATCCAGAGAGGATTCTCTACAGAATCCAGAGAGGATTCTCTACAGAATCCAGAGAGGATTCTCTTCAGAATCCAGAGAGGATTCTCTACAGAATCCAGAGAAGATTCTCTACAGAATCCAGAGAGGATTTTCTACAGAATCCAGAGAGGACTCGCTACAGGATCCAGAGAGGATTCACTACAGAATCCAGAGAGGATTTTCTACAGAATCCAGAGAGGATTCCCACAGAATCCAAAGAGGATTCTCTACAGCATCCAGAGAGGATTCTCTACAGAATCCAGAGAGGATTTTCTACAGAATCCAGAGAGAATTCTCTACAGAATCCAGAAAGGATTTTCTACAGAATCCAGAGAGAATTCTGTACAGAATCCAGAGATAATTCTCTACAGAATCCAGAAGAGATAAACTACAGAATCCAGAGAGGATTCACTACAGAATCCAGAGACGATTTTCTACAGAATCCAGAGAGGACTCTCTACAGAATCCAGAGAGGACTCTCTACAGAATCCAGAGAGGATTCTCTACAAAATCCTGTGAGAATTCTCTACAGAATCCAGAGAGGATACTCTATAGAATCCAGAGTGGATTCTCTACAGAATCCAGAGAGAATCCTCTTCAGCATCCAGAGAGGATTCTCTACAGAATCCAGAGAGGATTCTCTACAGAATCCAGAGAGGATTCTCTACAGAATCCAGAGAGGATTCTCTACAGAATGCAGAGAGGAATTTCTACAGAATCCAATGAGAATTACAGAACCCATTAGGAATTTTCTTCAGAATCCACAGAGGATTCTCTACAGAATCCAGAGTGGATTCTCTACAGAATCCAGAGAGGATTCTCTACATAATCCAGAGAGGATTCTCTACAGAATCCAGAGGGGATTCTCTACAGAATCCAGAGAGGATTCTCTACAGAATCCAGAGAGGATTCTCTACAGAATCCAGAGAGGATTCTCTACAGAATCCAGAGAGGATTCTCTACAGAATCCAGAGAGGATTCTCTACAGAATCCAGAGAGGATTCTCTACAGAATCCAGAGAAGATTCTATACAGAATCCAGAGAGGATTCTCTACAGAATCCAGAGAGGATTCTCTACAGAATCCAGAGAGGATTCTCTACAGAATCCAGAGAGGATTCTCTACAGAATTCAAAGAGGATTCTCTACAGAATCCAGAGAGGATTCTCTACAGAATCCAGAGAAGATTCTCTACAGAATCCAGAGAGGATTCTCTGCATAATCCAGAGAGAATCCTCTACTGAATCCGGAGAGGATTCTCTACAGAATCCAGAGGATTCTCTACAGAATCCAGAGGATTCTCTACAGAATCCAGAGAGGATCCTCTACAGAATCCAGAGAGGATTCTCTACAGAATCCAGAGAGGATTCTCTACAGAATCCAGAGAGGATCCTCTACAGAATCCAGAGAGGATTCTCTACAAAATCCACAGAGGATTCTCTACAGAACCCAGCGAGGATCCTCTACAGAATCCAGAGAAGATTCTGTACAGAATCCAGAGAAGATTTTCTACAGAATCCAGTGAGGATTTTCTACAGAATCCGGAGAGGATTCTCTACAGAATCCGGAGAGGATTCTCTACAGAATCCGGAGAGGATTCTCTACAAATATATATATATATATATTTTTTTTTTTTTTTTTTGAGATACTGTATAAATTATTGAAAAAAATGGCAGGTCTGATTTTCAAAAAAAAATAATAATCATTGTAGGGAATCCTTTTCACAAATCCTTTCAAATAGAATAAATATTTCGCGTATTTTTCAGAAATTCGTCACGGCATTTTAGAACTGTTTTCAAAGATTATCCCAATAATTCCTCCTGAAATTCCTCTACGGGTTTTTTTTTTAAATCTATCAAAGATTCATCCGCAAATTTTCTAAAAGAATTAGTTTATCATATCTTCAGAAATTCATCAAAAAAAATTCCAGCGATTCCTACAAAATCTAAGAAATTAAAAAAAAAATCTGCCATGAATGTCATCGGGAATTTCTCTGGAATTCTTCCATGGATTCAGAAATTTTTGAAGAAATTATTTTAGAAATATCTCAATAGTTTTTTTTTCTAGGAATATTTGCAGACGCTTATCTCTCCGTTTTATTAGAAGATGTCTCCAGAAATTTTCAAATGAATTTCTCAACAATTTCCTACTCGGAATTCCACCAAGGATTTCCCGAGAAGTTTTTTCTGGAAGTATTTGAGAAGTTGCTTTTGTGATTCCTGCAATAACTTTCCTGGGATTTTATCGGATATTCCTCTAGAAGTTCATCCAAAAGTACTCCATAGGATTTCTACAGTGATTCTTGCACCCGAATGTGGAGTTTTGCTGAAGTAAATTCACACGTTCATAGAATGAGTGGTTCAAGCCGACATTTCAGGGGAGAGTCCATCTTCCTGATCACGGAACTCCTCAGGGTTTTTTTTCCAGAAATTCCTGCTGGGGTTCCATTGCAAATTGATTTGAGGGGAAATTGTTATCTTCAGAGATTTCTTCAGAATTTTGGGGATTTCTTCCCTTCGGTAAGGAATCTATAAAAGTTCTGCTAAGAAGCTTCTCAGACATTCTTTTTAAATATTCTTTATAAATGCTACAGGGATTGCTTTAGAAATTCTTCCCAGGGTTTCTCCACGAATTCCCTGGGAAATCGTGTCATTGACTTATGCACGAATTTCTATAGGGTTTTTTTTAGAAATTGCTTTTGTGGTTCCATCAGAAGTATCTCCTGGGATGATCCCTGCAGAAATTGTTCAGATATTCTTCCTAGGACTTTTTGTCATATTTTTTTTCCTGAAATTTCACAACAATAACTGAAAAATTCTCTTAGAAATCTCTGGAGGTTTGTATCAAGAAGTCCCTTGAAAATTCCTGGAGATACCTTTGGAAACTTCTTGAATGAATCCTTGAATTTTTTTTGGAGAAACTTTTGGATAAACATTCCTGAAGTAATCTCTGAAGTTCTCTTGTGAGCAATTCTTGGATGAATGCTTAGGATAAAACCTAGTAAAATACCTGAGGAAACCTAAGGATTTCCCCTTTTATTATTTGTATGAAACTCATAAGAGACTTTTGAAAAAACTCTGCAAGTAATTCCAAGGAAAAGTTCTTCAGAAACCTCTGGTAGGATTTTTCAGTAAATTTTGTGAGGGACTCTTGGAGGGTTTTCGGAAGGAATTCTGGCAAGAACTCCCGGTGATACCACTGAAGGATTATTTAGCTTAGAGAGACTTTACCTCTGGAACATTCGTCTTTGCTGATGGAATTCTCAGAAAAAAAAAATCTTATGCAATTCGCGAAGAGATTTGTAAACAAAACATCCTAAGTTACTGAAGTAAATTCTAAAGAAAAAAATATATAAAAAATCCTGGTGGAATTCATAGTAAAACCACTACAGAAATAAAAAACAACATTTTTAAGAACAAACGGAAGCTTGACAGGCTTCTCCCTGGAAGCCTGACAGGCTTCTCCCTGGAAGATTGACAGGCTTCTGCATGGAAGCTTGACAGGCTTCTCCCTGGAAGCTTGATAAGCTTCTTCCTGGAAGCTTGACAAGCTCCTTACTGGATGCTTGACAAGCTTCTCCCTGGAATCTTGACAGGATTCTACCTGGAAGCTTGGAACATTCTCCCTGGAAGCTTGACAAGCTTCTCCCTGGAAGCTTGACATGCTTCTCCCTGGAAGCTTGACAAGCTTCTCCCTGGAAGCTTGACAAGCTTCTCCCTGGAAGCTTGACAGGCTTCTCCCTGGAAGCTTGACAGGCTTCTCCCTGGAAGCTTGACAGGCTTCTCCCTGGAAGCTTGGCAGGCTTCTCCCTGGAAGCTTGACAGGCTTCTCCCTGGAAGCTTGACAGGCTTCTCCCTGGAAGCTTGACAGGCTTCTCCCTGGAAGCTTGACAGGCTTCTCCCTGGAAGCTTGACAGGCTTCTCCCTGTAAGTTTAACAAGCTTCTGCCTGGAAGCTTGACAGGCTTCTCCCTGGAAGCTTGACAGGCTTCTTCCTGGTAGTTTGACAGGCTTCTCCCTGGAAGCTTGAAAAGCTTCTCCCTGTAAGTTTAACAAGCTTCTGCCTGGAAGCTTAACAGGCTTCTCCCTGGAAGCTTGACAGGCTTCTTCCTGGAAGCTTGACAGGCTTCTCCCTGGAAGCTTGACAGGCTTCTCCCTGGAAGCTTGACAGGCTTCTCCCTGGAAGCTTGACAGGCTTCTCCCTGGAAGCTTGACAGGCTTCTCCCTGGAAGCTTGACAGGCTTCTCCCTGGAAGCTTGACAGGCTTCTCCCTGGAAGCTTGACAGGCTTCTCCCTGGAAGCTTGACAGGCTTCTCCCTGGAAGCTTGACAGGCTTCTCCCTGGAAGCTTGACAGGCTTCTCCCTGGAAGCTTGACAGGCTTCTCCCTGGAAGCTTGACAGGCTTCTCCCTGGAAGCTTGACAGGCTTCTCCCTGGAAGCTTGACAGGCTTCTCCCTGGAAGCTTGACAGGCTTCTCCCTGGAAGCTTGACAGGCTTCTCCCTGGAAGCTTGACAGGCTTCTCCCTGGAAGCTTGACAGGCTTCTCCCTGGAAGCTTGACAGGCTTCTCCCTGGAAGCTTGACAGGCTTCTCCCTGGAAGCTTGACAGGCTTCTCCCTGGAAGCTTGACAGGCTTCTCCCTGGAAGCTTGACAGGCTTCTCCCTGGAAGCTTGACAGGCTTCTCCCTGGAAGCTTGACAGGCTTCTCCCTGCAAGCTTGACAGGCTTCTCCCTGGAAGCTTGACAGGCTTCTCCCTGGAAGCTTGACAGGCTTCTCCCTGGAAGCTTGAAAAGCTTCTCCCTGTAAGTTTAACAAGCTTCTGCCTGGAAGCTTGACAGGCTTCTCCCTGGAATCTTGACAGGCTTCTTCCTGGAATCTTGACAGGCTTCTCCCTGGAAGCTTGACAGGCATCTCCCAGGAATCTTGACAGGTTTCTCCCTGGAAGCTTGACAGGCTTCTCCCTGGAAGCTTGAAAAGCTTCTCCCTGTAAGTATAACAAGCTTCTGCCTGGAAGCTTGACAGGCTTCTCCCTGGAAGCTTGACAGGCTTCTTCCTGGAAGCTTGACAGGCTTCTCCCTGGAAGCTTGACAGGCTTCTCCCTGGAAGCTTGACAGGCTTCTCCCTGGAAGCTTGACAGGCTTCTCCCTGGAAGCTTGACAGGCTTCTCCCTGGAAGCTTGACAGGCTTCTCCCTGGAAGCTTGACAGGCTTCTCCCTGCAAGCTTGACAGGCTTCTCCCTGGAAGCTTGACAGGCTTCTCCCTGGAAGCTTGACAGGATTCTCCCTGGAAGCTTGACAGGCTTCTCCCTGGAAGCTTGACAGGCTTCTCCCTGGAAGCTTGACAGGCTTCTCCCTGGAAGCTTGACAGGCTTCTCCCTGGAAGCTTGACAGGCTTCTCCCTGGAAGCTTGACAGGCTTCTCCCTGGAAGCTTGACAGGCTTCTCCCTGGAAGCTTGACAGGCTTCTCCCTGGAAGCTTGACAGGCTTCTCCCTGGAAGCTTGACAGGCTTCTCCCTGGAAGCTTGACAGGCTTCTCCCTGGAAGCTTGACAGGCTTCTCACTGGAAGCTTGACAGGCTTCTCCCTGGAAGCTTGACAGGCTTCTCCCTGGAAGCTTGACAGGCTTCTTCCTGAAAACTTGACAGGCTTCTCCCTGGAAGCTTGACAAGCTCCTTCCTGGATGTTTGACAAGCTTTTTCCTGGAATCTTGACAGGCTTCTACCTGGAAGCTTGGAACATTTTCCCTGGAAGCTTGACAAGCTTCTCCCTGAAAGCTAAACAAGCTTCTCCCTGGAAGCTTGACAGGCTTCTCCCTGGAAGCTTGACAAGTTTCTCCCTGGAAGCTTGAAAAGCTTCTCCCTGTAAGTTTAACAAGCTTCTGCCTGGAAGCTTGACAAGCTTCTCCCTGGAAGCTTGACAGGCATCTCCTAGGAATCTTGACAGGCTTCTCCCTGGAAGCTTGACAGGCTTCTTCCTGAAAGCTTGACAGGCTTCTCCCTGGAAGCTTGACAGGCTTCTACCTGGAAGCTTGGAACATTCTCCCTGGAAGCTTGACAAGCTTCTCCCTGGAAGCTTGACAAGCTTCTCCCTGGAAGCTTGACAAGCTTCTCCCTGGAAGCTTGACAAGTATCTCCCTGGAAGCTTGACAGGCTTCTCCTTGGAAGCTTGACAGGCTTCTCCTTGGAAGCTTGACAGGCTTCTCCTTGGAAGCTTGACAGGCTTCTCCCTGGAAGCTTGACAGGCTTCTCCCTGGAAGCTTAACAGGCTTCTCCCTGGAAGCTTAACAGGCTTCTCCCTGGAAGCTTGACAGGCTTCTCCCTGGAAGCTTGACAGGCTTCTCCCTGGAAGCTTGACAGGCTTCTCCCTGGAAGCTTGCAGGAAATTTACTGGCTGCATGGCTCAAATTGATACTCGTTCACAGAGTGGTGGTTCTATCAATCCTCTAGGAGCTCTCTCTCTATGGTTTTTCAGGGAATCCTCCAGGAGTTTCTTCAACAGTTTGTTCAGGAGTTCCTTTAAGGATTCTTCCAGGAGTTCTTTCAGATATTCCTACAAAGATTCTTTCACAGAATCCTGCAGTATGTAATTCCTTTAGAGATTTCTCCAAGAACTCGTTCAAGCATTTTTGCAGAAATTCCTTCAGGAATGTCTCCAAAAAAAAACCTTGTGGGATTTCTCCAAGAGTTATCCAAGCAACTCTTTCAAGGAAAGCAACTCTTTAGCTGTTCCTTCAGAAATTTCTCCAGAAATTTCTTCAGGGATTCTTTCAGGAATTTATTTAGAAGATCCTTCATCGATTCCCCTAGCTTCCTGCAGAAATTCTACAAAATTTCCTATCGAAAATTTTCAAGGAAATTTTTAGGGCATCCTCCAAGAATTTCTCCAGTGATTTCTCCAGTGATCCCTCAATCGATTCCGTCATGCGATCTTCCAGAAGTTTATACTGAGATTCTTCTAGGAGTTCCTTGAAGGATTCTTGCTGGAGTTCCTTCAGGGTTTTCTCCTGGAGATCCTTCGGCGATTCTTCCTGGAGTTTTTTTTATTATTCATCCATGAGTTCCTTCATGAGTTCCTCCATGGATTCCTCTAGGAGTTCCTTCATGGATTCCTTCTTGAGTTCCTTCAAGGATTTCTCTAAGAGTTCCTTCATGGATTCTTCCTTGAGTTTCTTTAGATATCCTTCAGAAGTTTCATTAGAGAATCCTCATGGAGTTCCGCCAAGGAGTGCTCCAGAAGTGTTTTCAGAAATTCTCCAGGAGTTCCTTCAGGGTTTCATTCAGGAGTGCAATCAGTGATTCCCTCAAGAATTCCTTCACAGTTCTCAATTTTCAACCGATTTTCAATCTTTTTTATGAATCTCTCACAAATTGAATTTCGAGTGAACTTGTAGAACTTGTTTTTCCAAAGTCACGTAATATATGAGTTTTTAAAGATTTAATTTATTTTTTTCTTCTTTTTACAAGCCGCAGCCTACTGTATAGTAGTACCCCAAGTAACACACACTCGTCGCAGAAGAGTCACGGCGGCGCATGTTTTTGTTGCGCAAAAGTCACTGTGACTTACTTCTAGCACGTAAGTATTTGTTTGTTAGAAGTAAGTCACAGTGACTTCTGCTCAACAAAAACCTGCGCCACTGTTACTCTTGTGTGACAAGTGTGTTACTTGGGACATACAGTAGACGTTCGCTCGAGGCAAACGGTATAACAAAGTTGCGATGTTTCTCGGATGCACTACAGCTGCATTGCGATGTTTTCGAGTGCATTCTGGCTGCGTCCAACAGCAATTGACAACTGTTTGACGGCTGTCAGTCGTTGCAGTTAGCGAATTTCATTCGGTAACTGAAACGTAAACATGTTGCACTTATCGAACGTCTACTGTACTATCAGCTGTCAAATGATCCTGAATGAGCAGTAATCAGGGCCACTTTTTATAATTTTGGCCACTTTTTATAATTTTGGCCACTTAATATGCCGTAGTGCTCTGTGGCGGTATGGCACAGCTAGTACCAAAGGTTGAGGTGCAGTGAGCTTCCCAAGCAAAGAATTGATTCGCAACTGTGTGGGTTTTCCAACAATAACATTTTAAAAGTTAACATTTTATTTTTACGAAAAACTTTTACTAAACGTTTAATTCCAAAAAAAATTACTAGGATTTTTAATAGCCATAGCGGTTTTTCAGCTTTCAATTCACAGCTAGCGTTCCGATTCTTGATTAAATAGACTCAGATCGAGCCCTGAGGATAACTCCAAACCAAAGGTTGAAACGTTGGTAAAAATATAAATTTAGCAATACTTTTCCCATGACTGAAAGTCACACGAAGAAGCAGCGCACCATCTGTAAAAAAGCACCTGTCAACACGGAATCTTCATTAAACGTCATTTTACAAGTTGTTGACGTTTCGTTTGTCAGGTGTTCCCTAAGTAAAACAGTTATGCAACGTCTACTGTTATTGTCCATCCGGTTGTAATCAAGACAGACATTCAATCGAAAATCGCCATTTTCTTGGTCCACAAGTGTCGCAACCTTTTCGCGACTAGTCACAACCTTTGTCATCAACAACTCTACAGAATCCAGAGAAGGTTGTCTACAGATTCCAGGGTATACACTCTGCAGTATCCAGTGTGAGTTCTCTACTCCTGAGTAGATTCTCTACAGAACCAGGAGTGGATTCACTACAGAATCCTGAGGTGATTGTAGTAGTTCTTGATGACAAGGGTGTAGATGCGCATTACCTCAGAAATCATTCAGAAAACGTCGTGAGTTGGGACACGTCGCGACTCAGTTGGGCGACGTCCGGTTTGGTGGCGAATCAACAATATACAATTAGGACATACGTCGTTAGCCACAAGGGGTTTCCAACAGGTTTTTTAGTGACAAGTAATCAATGATTACTTTCGATTTCTCTGAGTAATCAGGTAATCACAAGTAATCATGGTAATCTGAAGTAATCATTAGTAATCAGAAGTAATTATTAATAATCCGGGGTAATCAATGGTTACCACATGTAATCAATGGTAATCACATGTAATCCATGGTAATCAAATGTAATCAACTAGGTAATCAACAGTATAACCACACAAAGTAATCATGAGTAATTAGATGTAATCATATGATAATCATAGGTAATCTGAGTAATCAGTAGTAATCTTGAGTAATCAATAGTAATCTTGGTAATCAATAAGTAATCATAAGTAATCACAAGTAATCATGGTAATCAGAAGTAATCATAAATAATCTGAGTAATCAGTAGTAATCTTGAGTAATCAATAGTAATCTTGGTAATCAATGAGTAATCATAAGTAATCAAGGTAATCAGAAGTAATCATGGTAATCAGAAGTAATCATTAATAAACCGAAGTAATCAATAGTAATCAGATGTAATCAATGGTAATTAGATGTAATCAATAGTAATCAAAAGTAATCAATTAGGTAATCAACGGTATAATCAAACAAAGTAAGCATGAGTAATTAGTTGAAATCATATGATAATCATTATTAATCTGAGTAATCAGTAGTAATCTTGAGTAATCAATAGCAATCTTGGTAATCAATGAGTAATCATAAATAATCAAGGTAATTAGAAGTAATCATGGTAATCAGAAGTAATCATTAATAATCCGAAGTAATCAATAGTAATCAGGTGTAATCAATGGTAATTAGATGTAATCAATAGTAATCAAAAGTAATCAATTAGGTAATCAACGGTATAATCAAACAAAGTAATCATGAGTAATTAGTTGAGATCACATGATAATCATAGGTAATCTGAGTAATCAGTAGTAATCTTGAATAATCAATAGCAATCTTGGTAATCAATAAGTAATCATAAGTAATCAAGGTAATCACAAGTAATCATGGTAATCAGAAGTAATCATTAATAATCCGAAGTAATCAATGGTAATCAGATGTAATCAATGGTAATTAGATGTAATCAATAGTAATCAAAAGTAATCAATTAGGTAATCAACGGTATAATCAAACAAAGTAATCATGAGTAATTAGTTGAAATCATATGATAATCATAGGTAATCTGAGTAATCAGTAATAATCTTGAGTAATCAATAGCAATCTTGGTAATCAATAAGTAATCATAGTAATCACAGTAATCAATGAGTAATCAGAGTAATTTTTTCAGTAGTGACAGGTAATCAATTGAGTTGGAAACCCCAGTTACTTCAAGGAAGTGGTGTGCATTTTTGAAAAGTTCAATCAACTTAAATATTGTCACTATTATTCAGATTAGTTTTAACCTGCGGCACATTTTCCTCAATTTTCCCCCATACAATTTTGCGAAAAAAGCTGCGTCGCCCAGTGCGGGACTCAAACGGTTTTGCGGAATGGCAAATGACGGTTTCGAGGGAGAGAGCAAAAAAAATCATTTTTATATTTATGGATGTTTGTGGAATGATGATTTTTATTTTGCGGCACTCTCCAAACGAATTCGATCGTTCTCTACGCGAAGAAGGGGGTGGGGATAGGAATGCTCAGTGCTGTGCAGGCAAGTGCAGTGGTCGTCCCCCCGGTGGGAAATAAATAAATTATGTTGATATTTTAAAATGCAGTTCGCATCACACCAGAAATGTCTGGTAATTGCTTATTGATTTTTGTTTGATGTTTCCGGGCAAAAAAAAAGTTGTGATGATGATGATGATTGAATCGACAAAAGAAGGTTCCGAAATGTTCGCAGAGGAAGTTCAATTCTGAATGGAAACCCGTTGCGGCAATTGCTGTGTGGTGCACTCCCGGAAGGATGCAGGGGAAATTCGCGGCGGAAATTTGCGATTTGTCAATAGTAGCGATTGAATGGATGTTGTTCGACGATTAAAAAAAATCCTGTCTGGATCAGGTGTTGAACTCAGAACAACGTCACACCAAGTACACACTACCCGCCAAAAACGCGAAGAAACTATTCGAACGAAAATCTTCAAAATTTCCAACAAACAAGCCTAATTTGAATGCATCTGCCATCGGGATTGGCATTCCAGCCTCCAAAATAATCGATATTCGCACTCCCAAACCACGCCAAGACGCCCAAGAACCGGCGAAACCGCGTGTGCGGTGGTGGCACCGAAGGGGTTACTCTGCTAAAGGCTATTGAGAGTAAATAGAGAAATCCACGAGGAGCCCAATATTGTACTGCGCGAGTGGAACGAGCAATTTCTGTACATATATTTGCATACCCCTGCGTCCCTTCTATTCAGACCATTCCTTGCTTGGCCCAAGCGTACCAAAGCGTGATTCGGTGCCCAATCGTGTGGATGTGCGATTTCGATAATTAGATTGAATTTGAGATGATGTCGCCGCCGCGGTGATGGTGCAAGGTAGGGATTTCGGCGCACGGCAACGCTGCTAGGGCGATGAAAGACGAAGATGTTGGCGACGAATCGCTGGTAACTGACGACACGACGGTAACTGAGGAGTTGAATTGGTAATTTGATGCAGGACCTAATTTGGCCATGTGCACCATTTGGGAGCTCAATGAGGGAGAACTGAAGTCATCGGTTTGGATGTTTGAAGTTTGCTTTAAAATTAGGATTTCAATTCTAGGTCTACTGAAAACGATTCCAAGCTACTTATCGAAGGATTCCTGGAGAAACTCCTGCAAGCATTTTTCATGGATTGTCCCATGAATTTCTCAATAGTGATTCCTTTATGAATTTCTTCAAGAATTCCAAGCATCCCTCCAGGCATTCCTCGAGGATATTTTACGGGGAGTTCTCGAGGAATTCCCCATCTATTCTCTGCAGAAATCTCCCCAGGATTCACTGCAGAATCCAAATAGGATTCTCTACAGAATCCAGAGAAATTTCTCTATAGAATCCAGAGAGGATTCCCTACAGAATCCATATTATTCTCTACAGAATCCAGAGGAGGTTCTCTACACAATCCAGAGATGATATTCTACAGAATCCAGGGAGTATTCTTTACAGAATTCAGGAAGGATTCTCTACAGAATCCAGACAGGGTTCTTAACAGAATTCACGGAGGATTCTCGTCAGAATCTAGGGAAGATTCTCTACAGAATCCAGGGAGGATTCTCTACAGAATCCAGGGAGGATTCTCTACATAATCCAGGGAGGATTATCTACAGAATCCAGGGAGGATTCTCTACAGAATCCAGGGAGGATTCTCTACAGAGTCCAGGGAGGATTCTCTACAGAATCCAGGAAGGATTCTCTACAGAATCCAGGGAGAATTCTCTACAGAATCCAGAGAGGATTCTCTACAGAATTCAGAGAGGATTCTCTAAAGAATCCCGGGAGGATTCTCTACAGAATCTAGGGAGGATTCTCTACATAATCCAGGGAGGATTCTCTACATAATCCAGAGAGGATTCTCTACAGAGTCCAGGGAGGATTCTCTACAGAATCCAGGAAGGATTCTCTACAGAATCCAGGGAGAATTCTCTACAGAATCCAGAGAGGATTCTCTACAGAATTCAGAGAGGATTCTCTAAAGAATCCCGGGAGGATTCTCTACAGAATCTAGGGAGGATTCTCTACAGAATCCAGGGAGGATTCTCTACATAATCCAGAGAGGATTCTCTACAGAGTCCAGGGAGGATTCTCTGCAGAACCCAGGGAGGATTCTCTACAGAATCCAGGGAGGATTCTCTACAGAGTCCAGGGAGGATTCTCTACAGAATCCAGGAAGGATTCTCTACAGAATCCAGGGAGAATTCTCTACAGAATCCAGAGAGGATTCTCTACAGAATTCAGAGAGGATTCTCTAAAGAATCCCGGGAGGATTCTCTACAGAATCTAGGGAGGATTCTCTACAGAATCCAGGGAGGATTCTCTACATAATCCAGAGAGGATTCTCTACAGAGTCCAGGGAGGATTCTCTACAGAACCCAGGGAGGATTATCTGCAGAATCCAGGGAGGATTCTCTACAGAATCCAGAGAGGATTCTCTACAGAATTCAAAGAGGATTCTCTAAAGAATCCCGGGAGGATTCTCTACAGAATCTAGGGAGGATTCTCTACAGAATCTAGGGAGGATTCTCTACAGAATCCAGGGAGGATTCTCTACAGAATTCAGGGAGGATTCTCTACAGAGTCCAGGGAGGATTCTCTACAGAATCCAGGGAAGATTCTCTACAGAATCTAGGGAGGATTCTCTACAGAATCCAGAGAGGATTCTCTACAGAATTCAAAGAGGATTCTCTAAAGAATCCCGGGAGGATTCTCTACAGAATCTAGGGAGGATTCTCTACAGAATCCAGATATGATTATCTACAGAATCCAGGAAGGATTCTCTACAAAATCCAGGGAGGATCCTCTATAGAATCCAGGGAAATTCCTCTACATAATGCAGGGAGGATTCTCTACATAATCCAGGGTGAATTCTCCACAAAATACAGGGAGGATACTATACCGAATCCAGGGAGGATTATCTACAGAATCCAGGGAGGATTCTCTACAGAATCCAGGGAGGATTCTCTACAGAATCCAGGGAGGATTCTCTACAGAATCCAGGGAGGATCCTCTGTAGAATCCAGGGAGAATCCTCTACAGAATGCAGGGCGGATCCTCTACATAATCCAGGGAGGATTCTCTACAGCATCCAGGGAGGATTCTCTACAGAATCCAGGGAGGATTCTCTACAGAATCTAGAGTGGATTCTCTACAGAATCAAGAAAGGATTCTCTACAGAATTCAGAAAGGATTCTCTACAGAATCCAGAAAGGATTCTCTACTGAATCCAGAAAGGATTCTCTACAGAATCCAGAAAGGATTCCCTACAGAATCTAGTAAGAATTCTCTACACAATCCAAAGAGTTCTCTGGAGTAGCGACAGAATCTTTTCTGAACCCAGAGAGGATTCTCTACAGAATCCAAAAAGTATTCCCTTCTGAATGTAGAGAGTATTCCCTACAGAATCGTGAGAGTTCTATCTTTAGAATCAAGGGAGGAATCTCTACACAATCCAGAGAGGATTCTCTACAGAATCCAGGGAGGATTCTCTACAGAATCCAGGGAGGATTATCTACAGAATCCAGGGAGGATTATCTGCAGAATCCAGAGAGGATTCTCTACAAAATCCAGGGAGGATTCTCTACAGAATCCAGAGAGGATTCTCTACAGAATTCAGAGAGGATTCTCTAAACAATTCCGGGTGGATTCTCTACGGAATCTAGGGAGGATTCTCTACAGAGTCCAGGAAGAATTCTCTACAAAATCCAGGGAGGATTCTCTACAGAATCCATGGAGGATTTTCTACAGAATCCAGAGAGGATTCTCTACAGAATTCAGAGAGGATTCTCTAAAGAATCCCGGGAGGATTCTCTACCGAATCTAGGGAGGATTCTCTACAGAATCCAGGGAGGATTCTCTACAGAGTCCAGGGAGGATTCTCTACAGAATCCAGGGAGGATTCTCTACAGAATCCAGGGAGGATTCTCTACAGAATCCATGGAGGATTTTCTACAGAATCCAGAGAGGATTCTGTACAGAATTCAGAGAGGATTCTCTAAAGAATCCCGGGAGGATTCTCTACAGAATCTAGGAAGGATTCTCTACAGAATCCAGGTATGATTATCTACAGAATCCAGGATGGATTCTCTACAAAATCCAGAGAGGATCCTCTATAGAATCCAGGGAAAATACTCTACAGAATGCAGGGAGGGTTCTCTACAGAATCCAGGATGAATTCTCTACAGAATACAGGGAGGATGCTCTACCGAATCCAGGGAGGATTATCTACAGAATCCAGGGAGGATTCTCTACAGAATCCAGGGAGGATTCTCTACAGAATCCAGGGAGGATTCTCTACAGAATCCAGGAAGGATCCTCTGTAGAATCCAGGGAGAATCCTCTACAGAATGCAGGGCGGATTCTCTACAGAATCCAGGGAGGATTCTCTACAGCATGCAGGGAGGATTCTCTACAGAATCCAGGGAGGATTCTCTACAGAATCCAGGGAGGATTCTCTACAGAGTCCAGGGAGGATTCTCTACAGAATCCACGGAGGATTCTCTACAGAATCCAGAGAGGATTCTCTACAGAATTCAGAGAGGATTCTCTAAAGAATCCCGGGAGGATTCTCTACAGAATCTAGGGAGGATTCTCTTCAGAATCCAGGGATGATTATCTACAGAATCCAGGAAGGATTCTCTACAGAATCCACGGAGGATCCTCTATAGAATCCAGGGAAAATCCTCTACAGAATGCAGGGAGGATTCTCTACAGAATCCTGGGTGAATTCTCTACATAATCCAGGGAGGATGCTCTTCCGAATACAGGGAGGATTATCTACAGAATCCAGGGAGGATTCTCTACAGAATCCAGCGAGGATTCTCTACAGAATCCAGGGAGGATTCTCTACAGAGTCCAGGGAGGATTCTCTACAGAATCCAGGGAGGATTCTCTACAGAATCCAGGGAGGATTCTCTACAGAATCGAGGGAGGGTTCTCTACAGAATCCAGGGAGGATTCTCTACAGAATTCAGGGAGGATTCTGTACAGAATCCAGAGAGGATTCTCTACAGAATCCAGAAAGGATACTCTACAGAATCCAAGGATGATTCTGTACAGAATCTAGGGAGGATTCTCTACAGAATCCAGGGAGGATTCTCTACAGAATCCAGGGAGAATTCTCTACAGAATCCAGGGAGGGTTTTCTTCAGAATTCAGACAGGATTCTCTTCAGAATTCAGATAGGATTCTCTGCAGAATCCAGAGAAGACTCTCTATAGACTCTCCTCAGAGGATTCTCCACCGAATCCAGAGAGGATTCTCTACCAAATCCTGAGAGGATTCTCTACAGAATCTAGAGGGGATTCTCCACAGAATCCAGATAGGATTCTCTACAGATTCCAGGGAGGATTCTCCACAGAATTTAGGTAGGATTCTCTACAGAATCCAGGGAGGATTCTCTACAGAATCCAGGGAGGATTCTCTACAGAATCCAGGTAGGATTCTCTACAGAATTCATGGAGGATTCTCCACAAAATCCAGGGAGGATTCTCTACAGAATCCAGGGAGGATTCTCTACAGAATTCAGGGAGGATTCTCTACAGAATCCAGAGAGAATTCTCTACAGAATCCAGGGAGAGGATTCTCTACAGAATCCAGGGAAGATTGTATACGGAATCAAGGGAGGATTCTCTACAGAATTTAGGGAGGATTCTCTACAGAATCCAGGTATGATTATCTACAGAATCCAGGATGGATTCTCTACAAAATCCAGAGAGGATCCTCTATAGAATTAAGGGAAAATACTCTACAGAATGCAGGGAGGGTTCTCTACAGAATCCAGGGTGAATTCTCTACAGAATACAGGGAGGATGCTCTACCGAATCCAGGGAGGATTATCTACAGAATCCAGGGAGGATTCTCTACAGAATCCAGGGAGGATTCTCTACAGAATCCAGGGAGGTTTCTCTCCAGAATCCAGGGAGGATCCTCTGTAGAATCCAGGGAGAATCCTCTACAGAATGCAGGGCGGATTCTCTACAGAATCCAGAGAGGATTCTCTACAGCATCCAGGGAGGATTCTCTACAGAATCCAGGGAGGATTCTCTACAGAATCCAGGGAGGATTCTCTACAGAGTCCAGGGAGGATTCTCTACAGAATCCACGGAGGATTCTCTACAGAATCCAGAGAGGATTCTCTACAGAATTCAGAGAGGATTCTCTAAAGAATCCCGGGAGGATTCTCTACAGAATCTAGGGAGGATTCTCTTCAGAATCCAGGGATGATTCTCTACAGAATCCAGGAAGGATTCTCTACAGAATCCACGGAGGATCCTCTATAGAATCCAGGGAAAATCCTCTACAGAATGCAGGGAGGATTCTCTACAGAATCCAGGGTGAATTCTCTACAGAATCCAGGGAGGATGCTCTTCCGAATACAGGGAGGATTATCTACAGAATCCAGGGAGGATTCTCTACAGAATCCAGCGAGGATTCTCTACAGAATCCAGGGAGGATTATCTACAGAGTCCAGGGAGGATTCTCTACAGAATCCAGGGAGGATTCTCTACAGAATCCAGGGAGGATTCTCTACTGAATCGAGGGAGGGTTCTCTACAGAATCCAGGGAGGATTCTCTACAGAATTCAGGGAGGATTCTGTACAGAATCCAGAGAGGATTCTCTACAGAATCCAGAAAGGATACTCTACAGAATCCAAGGAGGATTCTGTACAGAATCTAGGGAGGATTCTCTACAGAATCCAGGGAGGATTCTCTACAGAATCCAGGGAGAATTCTCTACAGAATCCAGGGAGGGTTTTCTTCAGAATTCAGACAGGATTCTCTTCAGAATTCAGATAGGATTCTCTGCAGAATCCAGAGAGGACTCTCTATAGACTCTCCTCAGAGGATTCTCCACCGAATCCAGAGAGGATTCTCTACCAAATCCTGAGAGGATTCTCTACAGAATCTAGAGGGGATTCTCCACAGAATCCAGATAGGATTCTCTACAGATTCCAGGGAGGATTCTCCACAGAATTTAGGTAGGATTCTCTACAGAATCCAGGGAGGATTCTCTACAGAATCCAGGGAGGATTCTCTACAGAATCCAGGTAGGATTCTCTACAGAATTCAGGGAGGATTCTCCACAAAATCCAGGGAGGATTCTCTACAGAATCCAGGGAGGATTCTCTACAGAATTCAGGGAGGATTCTCTACAGAATCCAGAGAGAATTCTCTACAGAATCCAGGGAGAGGATTCTCTACAGAATCCAGGGAAGATTGTATACGGAATCAAGGGAGGATTCTCTACAGAATTTAGGGAGGATTCTCTACAGAATCCAGGTATGATTATCTACAGAATCCAGGATGGATTCTCTACAAAATCCAGAGAGGATCCTCTAAAGAATTGAGGGAAAATACTCTACAGAATGGAGGGAGGGTTCTCTACAGAATCCAGGGTGAATTCTCTACAGAATACAGGGAGGATGCTCTACCGAATCCAGGGAGGATTATCTACAGAATCCAGGGAGGATTCTCTACAGAATCCAGGGAGGATTCTCTACAGAATCCAGGGAGGTTTCTCTACAGAATCCAGGGAGGATCCTCTGTAGAATCCAGGGAGAATCCTCTACAGAATGCAGGGCGGATTCTCTACAGAATCCAGGGAGGATTCTCTGCAGCATCCAGGGAGGATTCTCTACAGAATCCAGGGAGGATTCTCTACAGAATCCAGGGAGGATTCTCTACAGAGTCCAGGGAGGATTCTCTTCAGAATCCACGGAGGATTCTCTACAGAATCCAGAGAGGATTCTCTACAGAATTCAGAGAGGATTCTCTAAAGAATCCCGGGAGGATTCTCTACAGAATCTAGGGAGGATTCTCTTCAGAATCCAGGGATGATTATCTACAGAATCCAGGAAGGATTCTCTACAGAATCCACGGAGGATCCTCTATAGAATCCAGGGAAAATCCTCTACAGAATGCAGGGAGGATTCTCTACAGAATCCAGGGTGAATTCTCTACAGAATCCAGGGAGGATGCTCTTCCGAATACAGGGAGGATTATCTACAGAATCCAGGGAGGATTCTCTACAGAATCCAGCGAGGATTCTCTACAGAATCCAGGGAGGATTATCTACAGAGTCCAGGGAGGATTCTCTACAGAATCCAGGGAGGATTCTCTACAGAATCCAGGGAGGATTCTCTACTGAATCGAGGGAGGGTTCTCTACAGAATCCAGGGAGGATTCTCTACAGAATTCAGGGAGGATTCTGTACAGAATCCAGAGAGGATTCTCTACAGAATCCAGAAAGGATACTCTACAGAATCCAAGGAGGATTCTCTACAGAATCTAGGGAG
The DNA here is from genome assembly GCF_035046485.1 of Aedes albopictus. Lineage (NCBI taxonomy): Eukaryota > Metazoa > Arthropoda > Insecta > Diptera > Culicidae > Aedes > Aedes albopictus. The sequence continues at coordinate 248,680,601 of NC_085136.1, forward strand.
GATTCTCTACAGAATCCAGGGAGGATTCTCTACAGAATCCAGGGAGAATTCTCTACAGAATCCAGGGAGGGTTTCCTTCAGAATTCAGACAGGATTCTCTTCAGAATTCAGATAGGATTCTCTGCAGAATCCAGAGAGGACTCTCTATAGACTCTCCTCAGAGGATTCTCTACCAAATCCTGAGAGGATTCTCTACAGAATCTAGAGGGGATTCTCCACAGAATCCAGATAGGATTCTCTACAGATTCCAGGGAGGATTCTCCACAGAATTTAGGTAGGATTCTCTACAGAATCCAGGGAGGATTCTCTACAGAATCCAAGGAGGATTCTCTACAGAATCCAGGTAGGATTCTCTACAGAATTCAGGGAGGATTCTCCACAAAATCCAGGGAGGATTCTCTACAGAATCCAGGGAGGATTCTCTACAGAATTCAGGGAGGATTCTCTACAGAATCCAGAGAGAATTCTCTACAGAATCCAGGGAGAGGATTCTCTACAGAATCCAGGGAAGATTGTATACGGAATCAAGGGAGGATTCTCTATGGAATCCAGGGAGGATTCTCTACAGAATTTAGAGAGGATTCTCTACAGAAAGTCACGAGCGTTTTTCTTAGAATCTCGAGGGGATTCTCTACAGAAGTTCGGGGGGATTCTCCACAAAATTCAGAAAAGATTCTCTACAGAATCCCGCAGGTATTCTATACAGAATCCTTAGGGGATTCTCAACAGAATCCAGAGAGGATTCTATAGAGTATCCAGACAGGATATGCTATAGAATCCAGAGAATTCTCTATAGAATTTAAAGAATTCCGCATTTCTCAGCATTTCTTCCGTAGATTTTACCGGCGTTTCTAGTAAATTTGACGTCGTTGAAAAATTGGCGAAAATAATGTCTTTTTTTTGTCAACTTTAAACCAATCAGTAATAATGGTGATTAAATTCGAACCGTCGACACACACAATTCGTCTCTTATCTGCTACTTATGCATCTGTGAACATGTGTCCAGTAGTGCGTGTGTGTGTGAATGTATATGTGCGAAAATATGGCCATACACGGCACACTCTCCTGTCAATAAATTCATTTCGACCTCCCGGTTAGTTAACCGGCCGGAATCAACCGCCCGGGTTAAAATAAAAGCTCGGTGCTCATTTTTTAACACCCGGAGAGCCCCAAAATTAAATGAAAATAAATACTGCTCCCCGAAGGCGATCGTGTGAAGAAGGGGCAGTGTGAGACACGAGGAGTCCACTACGAGGGAACCCACGCCGACCCGGTTGGACGGTTTTTTATTGTCATTATTATTATCGAATCATTATTTGTAAAAACACTCATGCAAAATTGATATAAATGACAATATGCAATATTTATGCGAGTCCCCTTGCCTCGTACCGCGTTTCCGTGCATGTTTGTATGTGTGTGATTGTACGTGTCCTCGTCATCCCTGATCCGGTGTCGATGAATCCCCCCGAGACAGGGCTCCCCCTTTTTTTCGCCACGCGTCGAGTGCGAAAAAATCATCCGATTCCATTTTCAAAAAAAAAACCGGTGGAAACCCCTCGTTTCTCGCCACATTACCACCGTACTGGTGGCGCCCCCATCGCCCATGGACGATTACGCGTGCTGCGTCTTGACCTCGACCCCCTTTTTCATAACTCTCTCTCTTTCAGTCGACGTTTGGTGTTTAAAAATGTGAAAACATTGGCAAAAAATCCCATCCCACCAGGAACGCGCAGATTCACGGAACGATTTTTCGGCTGGCAGCTGGAAAAATTATCATCCGGTTCCGTCAAGCGTTCATAATGTGTATGTGCTGCACATACATGGGCACCGGCGTTGCCGTTCCCGGTCTCTGGCACCAGCCTGCAGGCTCTGCCCGTGGCCTAGTATTTCGATTGGATTTGGATTGGATTGGATTTGGATTGGATTTGGATTGGATTTGGATTAGATTTGGATTGGATTTGGATTGGATTTGGATTGGATTTGGATTGGATTTGGATTGGATTTGGATTGGATTTGGATTGGATTTGGATTGGATTTGGATTGGATTTGGATTGGATTTGGATTGGATTTAAATTCGATTATCTACAGAATAAGAAGAAAGGATTATCCACAGAATCCAGAGAGAATTCTCCACAGAATCCAGAGATGATTCTACACAGAATACAGGGAGGATTCTCCACAGAATCCAGAGAGGATTCTCCACAGAATCTAGAGAGGATTCTCCACAGAATCCAGAGAGGATTCTCCACAGAATCCAGAGAGGATTCTCCACAGAATCCAGAGAGGATTTTCCACACAATTCAGAGAGGATTCTCCACAGAATTCAGAGAGGATTCTCCACAGAATCCAGAGAGCATTCTCCACAGAATCCAGAGAGCATTCTCCACAGAATCCAGAGAGCATTCTCCACAGAATCCAGAGAGCATTCTCCACAGAATCCAGAGAGGATTCTCCACAGAATCCAGAGAGGATTCTCCACAGAATCCAGAGAGGATTCTCCACAGAATCCAAAGAGGATTCTCCACAGAATCCAGAGAGGATTATCCACAGAATTCAGAGAGGATTCTCCACAGAATCCAGAGAGGATTCTCCACAGAATCCAGAGAGGATTCTCCACAGAATCCAGAGAGGATTCTCCACAGAATCCAGAGAGGATTCTCCACAGAATCCAGAGAGGATTCTGCACAGAATCCAGAGAGGATTCTCCACAGAATCCAGAGAGGATTCTCCACAGAATCCAGAGAGGATTCTCCACAGAATCCAGAGAGGATTCTCCACAGAATCCAGAGAGGATTCTCCACAGAATCCAGAGAGGATTCTCCACAGAATCCAGAGAGGATTCTCCACAGAATCCAGAGAGGATTCTCCACAGAATCCAGAGAGGATTCTCCACAGAATCCAGAGAGGATTCTCCACAGAATCCAGAGAGGATTCTCCACAGAATCCAGAGAGGATTCTCCACAGAATCCAGAGAGGATTCTCCACAGAATCCAGAGAGGATTCTCCACAGAATCCAGAGAGGATTCTCCACAGAATCCAGAGAGGATTCTCCACAGAATCCAGAGAGGATTCTCCACAGAATCCAGAGAGGATTCACCACTGAATCCAGAGAGGATTCTCCACAGACAACATATGTGTTATTCGGGCAGAGAGGATTCTCCAAAGAATCCAGAGAGGATTCTCCACAGAATCCAGAGAGGATTCTCCACAGAATCCAGAGAGGATTCTCCACAGAATCCAGAGAGGATTCTCCACAGAATCCAGAGAGGATTCTCCACAGAATCCAGAGAGGATTCTCCACAGAATCCAGAGAGGATTCTCCACAGAATCCATAGAGAGGATTCTCCAAAGAATCCAGAGAGGATTCTCCACAGAATCCAGAGAGGATTCTCCACAGAATCCAGAGAGGATTCTCCACAGAATCCAGAGAGGATTCTCCACAGAATCCAGAGAGGTTTCACCACTGAATCCAGAGAGGATTCTCCACAGAATACAGAGAGGATTCTTCACAGAATACAGAGAGGATGCTCCACAGAATACAGAAAGGATTCTCCATAGAATTCAGAGAAGATTTTGAACAGAATACAGAGAGGATTCTCCACAGAATACAGAAAGGATTCTCCACAGAATTCAGAGAGATTTCTCTGCAGTGTTCAGAGAGTATTAAAATTTATTTTAAATTAATGAACTTAAATGATGCTTTTGCTACCAAAAATTATAATGAATTGTTCCTATCACACTGACGACAATTGCGAATATCGAAGTAAATTTCCATCCCATCCCGGGACGGCATTCCCTAAATTTTTAAAGCATCTCCCTTTAATTCCGTGTGTGCTCCCACCCCCTCGAATATTTTTATGAACACCAAACCGAAAACAAACCGGCGAAAAAACATCAGCATCCCCTGCTGCCATGGGCAACCACATCGAAATCAGCGCCTGCTGCTTGCTGGTGCTCCTATGACGATCCCCGAACTGTGTGCATCAGCAATCTCTGTGAGCAGCCAGTGTTTTAGAACAAACTGGTGCAACTGCAAAAATGCAAAAATGTGCAAACTAGTGAGGAAAAAAGGCAAAACATTTTCGGCGCGCGAACACACATTCCGTTATGTACCAACACACTAATGCCCATGTGCTGAGGACGAAATAGAGAATTTTTTTCCCGTTTCAAAACAGCTCGTCAACTGGGCAAATATAAACAGACTGGTGGGCGCACACGGACACACATACACACATACAGACAGGCAAACACACAGCTTTGAACAATTAGCTCCCATTTCTGCTGCAGTGCAGTGCACTTTTTCCCGTTTTAATTTTTTTTGGGAGATTGGGGGCGAAAAAACTCATGTTTTCGCTGGTTCGTGTGTGTCTGTGCCTGTCTGTATGTGCATGTGTGTATGTATGTGTGTATGTGTGTGCCATATGCATTGCATTCAAATTCACAGGTTTTTGCAAAATTCTGGATTTTTTTCGCCGGATCCCCGCTCATCATCATCGCCGTCGTCGTCGTTTTGCGTCGTCGACAGTTTACCATGAATACGTGTGTATGTGTGTATGTCTGTGTGTGAGTATGTGGTGGTGGTGCATAATTATTTTTTGAATTGTACACATTATGTTGAATGCAACCCCCGTTCATGAATTGGGGGAAAAAATCCGGGATTTTTCGTTTGCACAGTTGGTTCGTTAAAGCTTGCTGGTGATGTTGTTGTTGCACATCATGGTTGCAATTTCGATCCTGGTATAGATGCGGTGAGTAGGGTATGAAAACAAACTAACAGCTACTAAAAAGCGATGGACGGAATTTATAGATATGGTTTTCATGAATGTTATTTATGCTAGTGTGGAGTGAAATACGTGGTAAGCCTTCTTATTACTACATATTTAACTTATCAAAGTTTTTTTTAATAAAAATGAAATCGCTATGTTGTTTTACTTTTCAAATCCTCTCTGGAATCTGAATCCGGTAGAGTATCCTGTCTGGTTACTGAAGAGAACCTTCTTTGGATTCTGCAGTGGTTTTTCATCGGCTTTGCAGATAATCCTCACTAGATTCTACAAAGAATCCTCTTCGGATTCTGCAGGAGTTGTCTTTCGATTTTGTAAAGAATGCTCTTTGAATTCTGCATAAAATTCTCTCAGGATACTGCAGAGAATCCTTCTCAAAATCTGCAGAGAATTCTCTCTATATTCTGCAGCGAATCGTCTTTGGAATATGCAGAGATAACCCTCTGGATTCTGCAAAGATCCCTCTGTGGATTCTGCAGAGAATCCTTTGTGGATTCTGCAGGGAACCCTCTCCGGATTCTGCAGAGAATCCTTTGTGGATTCTGCAGGGAACCCTCTCCGGATTCTGCAGAGAATCCACTCAGAATCCTGAAAGGATTCTCCCCAGAATCCTGAAAGGATTCTCCTCAAAATCCTGAAAGGATTCTCCTCAAAATCCTGAAATGATTCTCCTCAAAATCCTGAAAGGATTCTCCTCAGAATCCTGAAAGGATTCTTCTCAGAATCCTGAAAGGATTCTTCTCAGAATCCTGAAAGGATTCTCCTCAGAATCCTGAAAGGATTCTTCTCAGAATCCTGAAAGGATTCTCCTCAGAATCCTGAAAGGATTCTCCTCAGAATCCTGAAAGGATTCTCTTCAGAATCCTGAAAGGGTTCTCCTCAGAATCCTGAAAGGATTCTCCTCAGAATCCTGAAAGGATTCTCCTCAGAATCCTGAAAGGATTCTCCTCAGAATCCTGAAAGGATTCTCCTCAGAATCCTGAAAGGATTCTCCTCAGAATCCTGAAAGGATTCTCCTCAGAATCCTGAAAGGATTCTCCTCAGAATCCTGAAAGGATTCTCCTCAGAATCCTGAAAGGATTCTCCTCAGAATCCTGAAAGGGTTCTCCTCAGAATCCTGAAAGGGTTCTCCTCAGAATCCTGAAAGGGTTCTCCTCAGAATCCTGAAAGGGTTCTCCTCAGAATCCTGAAAGGGTTCTCCTCAGAATCCTGAAAGGGTTCTCCTCAGAATCCTGAAAGGATTCTCCTCAGAATCCTGAAAGGATTCTCCTCAGAATCCTGAAAGGATTCTCCTCAGAATCCTGAAAGGATTCTCCTCAGAATCCTGAAAGGATTCTCCTCAGAATCCTGAAAGGATTCTCCTCAGAATCCTGAAAGGATTCTCCTCAGAATCCTGAAAGGATTCTCCTCAGAATCCTGAAAGGATTCTCCTCAGAATCCTGAAAGGATTCTCCTCAGAATCCTGAAAGGATTCTCCTCAGAATCCTGAAAGGATTCTCCTCAGAATCCTGAAAGGATTCTCCTCAGAATCCTGAAAGGATTCTCCTCAGAATCCTGAAAGGATTCTCCTCAGAATCCTGAAAGGATTCTCCTCAGAATCCTGAAAGGATTCTCCTCAGAATCCTGAAAGGATTCTCCTCAGAATCCTGAAAGGATTCTCCTCAGAATCCTGAAAGGATTCTCCTCAGAATCCTGAAAGGATTCTCCTCAGAATCCTGAAAGGATTCTCCTCAGAATCCTGAAAGGATTCTCCTCAGAATCCTGAAAGGATTCTCCTCAGAATCCTGAAAGGATTCTCCTCAGAATCCTGAAAGGATTCTCCTCAGAATCCTGAAAGGATTCTCCTCAGAATCCTGAAAGGATTCTCCTCAGAATCCTGAAAGGATTCTCCTCAGAATCCTGAAAGGATTCTCCTCAGAATCCTGAAAGGATTCTCCTCAGAATCCTGAAAGGATTCTCCTCAGAATCCTGAAAGGATTCTCCTCAGAATCCTGAAAGGATTCTCCTCAGAATCCTGAAAGGATTCTCCTCAGAATCCTGAAAGGATTCTCCTCAGAATCCTGAAAGGATTCTCCTCAGAATCCTGAAAGGATTCTCCTCAGAATCCTGAAAGGATTCTCCTCAGAATCCTGAAAGGATTCTCCTCAGAATCCTGAAAGGATTCTCCTCAGAATCCTGAAAGTATTCTCCTCAGAATCCTGAAAGGATTCTCCTCAGAATCCTGAAAGGATTCTCCTCAGAATCCTGAAAGGATTCTCCTCAGAATCCTGAAAGGATTCTCCTCAGAATCCTGAAAGGATTCTCCTCAGAATCCTGAAAGGATTCTCCTCAGAATCCTGATAGGATTCTCCTCAGAATCCTGATAGGATTCTCCTCAGAATCCTGAAAGGATTCTCCTCAGAATCCTGAAAGGATTCTCCTCAGAATCCTGAAAGGATTCTCCTCAGAATCCTGAAAGGATTCTCCTCAGAATCCTGAAAGGATTCTCCTCAGAATCCTGAAAGGATTCTCCTCAGAATCCTGAAAGGATTCTCCTCAGAATCCTGAAAGGATTCTCCTCAGAATCCTGAAAGGATTCTCCTCAGAATCCTGAAAGGATTCTCCTCAGAATCCTGAAAGGATTCTCCTCAGAATCCTGAAAGGATTCTCCTCAGAATCCTGAAAGGATTCTCCTCAGAATCCTGAAAGGATTCTCCTCAGAATCCTGAAAGGATTCTCCTCAGAATCCTGAAAGGATTCTCCTCAGAATCCTGAAAGGATTCTCCTCAGAATCCTGAAAGGATTCTCCTCAGAATCCTGAAAGGATTCTCCTCAGAATCCTGAAAGGATTCTCCTCAGAATCCTAAAAGGATTCTCACCAAATTCCTAAAGGGATTCTCACTAGAATGCTGAGAGGATTCTCACCAAAATTCTGAGAGGATTCTCACCAGAATCCTGAGAGGAATCTCACCAGAAGTCTCACCAGAACCCTGCGAGGATTCTCACTAGAATCCTGAGAGGATTCTCACCAGAATCCTGGGAGGACTCTCATTAGAATCCTGAGAGGATTGTCACCAGAATTCTGAGAGGATTCTCACCAGAATCCTGAGAGGATTCTCACCAGAATCCTGAGAGGATACTCACCAGAATCCTGAGGGGATTCTTACCAGAATCCTGAGGGGATTCTCACCAGAATCCTGAAACGATTCTCACCAGAATCCTGAGACAATTCTCACCAGAATCCTGACGGGATTCTCACCAGAATCCTGACGGGATTCTCACCAGAATCCTGACGGGATTCGCACCAGAATCCTGACGGGATTCGCACCAGAATCCTGACGGGATTCTCACCAGAATCCTGACGGGATTCTCACCAGAATCCTGACGGGATTCTCACCAGAATCCTGACGGGATTCTCACCAGAATCCTGACGGGATTCTCACCAGAATCCTGACGGGATTCTCACCAGAATCCTGACGGGATTCTCACCAGAATCCTGACGGGATTCTCACCAGAATCCTGACGGGATTCTCACCAGAATCCTGACGGGATTCTCACCAGAATTCTGACGGGATTTTCACCAGAATCCTGACGGGATTCTCACCAGAATCCTGACGGGATTCTCACCAGAATCCTGACGGGATTCTCACCAGAATCCTGACGGGATTCTCACCAGAATCCTGACGGGATTCTCACCAGAATCCTGACGGGATTCGCACCAGAATCCTGACGGGATTCGCACCAGAATCCTGACGGGATTCTCACCAGAATCCTGACGGGATTCTCACCAGAATCCTGACGGGATTCTCACCAGAATCCTGACGGGATTCGCACCAGAATCCTGACGGGATTCGCACCAGAATCCTGACGGGATTCGCACCAGAATCCTGACGGGATTCTCACCAGAATCCTGACGGGATTCTCACCAGAATCCTGACGGGATTCTCACCAGAATCCTGACGAGATTCTCACCAGAATCCTGACGGGATTCGCACCAGAATCCTGACGGGATTCGCACCAGAATCCTGACGGGATTCGCACCAGAATCCTGACGGGATTCTCACCAGAATCCTGACGGGATTCTCACCAGAATCCTGACGGGATTCGCACCAGAATCCTGAAACGATTCTCACCAGAATCCTGAGACAATTCTCACCAGAATCCTGACGGGATTCTCACCAGAATCCTGACGGGATTCTCACCAGAATCCTGACGGGATTCTCACCAGAATCCTGACGGGATTCGCACCAGAATCCTGACGGGATTCGCACCAGAATCCTGACGGGATTCTCACCAGAATCCTGACGGGATTCTCACCAGAATCCTGACGGGATTCTCACCAGAATCCTGACGGGATTCGCACCAGAATCCTGACGGGATTCGCACCAGAATCCTGACGGGATTCTCACCAGAATCCTGACGGGATTCTCACCAGAATCCTGACGGGATTCTCACCAGAATCCTGACGGGATTCTCACCAGAATCCTGACGGGATTCTCACCAGAATCCTGACGGGATTCTCACCAGAATCCTGACGGGATTCTCACCAGAATCCTGACGGGATTCGCACCAGAATCCTGACGGGATTCGCACCAGAATCCTGACGGGATTCTCACCAGAATCCTGACGGGATTCTCACCAGAATCCTGACGGGATTCTCACCAGAATTCTGACGGGATTTTCACCAGAATCCTGACGGGATTCTCACCAGAATCCTGACGGGATTCTCACCAGAATCCTGACGGGATTCTCACCAGAATCCTGACGGGATTCTCACCAGAATCCTGACGGGATTCTCACCAGAATCCTGACGGGATTCTCACCAGAATCCTGACGGGATTCTCACCAGAATCCTGACGGGATTCTCACCAGAATCCTGACGGGATTCTCACCAGAATTCTGTCGGGATTCTCACCAGAATCCTGGAAGGATTCTCACCAGAATCCTGGAAGGATTCTCACCAGAATTCTGACGGGACTCTCACAAGATTCCTGACGGGATTCTCACCAGTACCCTGGTGTCGTTCGCCATCTTCATTTTCTTGTCGGCCTTTTAAACGTCTAACTCGTCACCATAAGCCACAAAGCATGCTGCTGATATAGGGCGAACGAACGACTTCCACAATTCAGCGCAACGAGTGTGTGATGATTCATTTAATTTCATTATCCGATTACGACGGTGACGATGCTGATGACGACGACGACGACGACCACGGCAGTTGAACGGATGGACAGACGAGGTCAACTATTTAGCTCATTTGTGTGCAGCTGGTAGTAGTATGTATTTTCTACTAGACTAGACCCGAGAAAAAAAGGGGAAGAAATAATATTCAGGTTTATTTTGGTCGTGATTGGGTTGTTTGACAGTTAGTCGATAAGTTCCATGTTCAATGTTATCGATCAACTGTCAAACAGCAAGATCTCCATACTGACCCCTTAAAGTCCAGATTGTAACTGGAACAGTTGGGTCAACCATATATCGTACGGTTATTGCACGGCACATTTTGTCAGGGTTCAGTCTTACACTACAAAAATACTATCGCCGCGGCAGACCTGCCTCATTGTGGCTAGCATTCGATAGATCCGCCTGCTTTGTCGTTCGTCTATCGAGTAGATGAACTACTGCTGCTGCTGATGATGATGCCACAAGAAAGAATGGAAACGATTCTTTGTTTACATTTATGCACGTTCGGCTTCGAAACTGGCGGCATCTCACAACGAATCGGGAATGCTCAAGGTTAGAAAGTCTCTCTGTTTGTGGCACGATAATGGCTGGCTACAAAGATGGGACGAAGTGACTCGATCGAGTCGATGACGCATAAAACTTATCGTTTTTATCGTGAGATTGTCTGAAAGTCTATTATGGCGGTTTCAAAGCATGGCTAACTATGATTTTTATTTCTTATTTTCAGGTAAGTCAACTTATTGGAAGGAGAGTTCTCCCAATCCAGAAAACCGATTACATGCTAGAAGCTAGAAGTGTAAGTAGAAATAAATTTAAATACTGACTTTTTGGCTTCTTAATCCAGTAACCACATCGGAAGCTTGCTCTTGCCAAGACATCTCTGTATCACCTTCCAAAATTGTGCCAACGATGAAAATGTTTACTTCCGGTATCGTCCTCGCCTACTATGTGGGTTTTCAACCTTCCTTACCTATTTGAAGTTAATCCATGTGTATTTTCAACATCATGTACGATGGTGCAGCATGTGGAACAAACGGCTTGCTGGCATTTCCCCCTTTTAAGTTGAGTAACCAAGTGGATAGTGTGAAGAACATCCGAAATAATCTTCCCCCAATCGATTTTTGTCCAATGTCTGACAGTTTGTAGGTAAAGAACCTCAAATTATATAATCATTGAAATTGACAGAAAATCGATCAAAACTTTTATCGTTTCTTTCCAAACTCTCAATTATAGTCCACAAAAACCACTTCCTTGTCAAATAAAGTTCCCCTTCGTACTTTATTTTACTACCCACATCGAACGGAAACCGTTCGACGTCCGAAATTCCACCGCTAATTGATCAATTTGAACTTATCGATTTTCTGTCAATTGCAATCACCGGCGCCCACCAAATCGATACACCCCGTATATACCTTGCGTGAGTTTTTTTCGCCCGTATTCCAACTTGAAAAAAAGCGCTGCTGCAGAGAGCATAAAAAATATATTTGATTAGTGCCGAAACCACAACCTTCCTTAACAACAAAACAATACTATGAAAATTCCCTACCTTTTGGCGTCGTCGTCATTCGAATGCCAAAGGGGGTGAAAGACATGCTTGCATGCATGCATGCATCCATCCATGCATGTGCAGCACACTCCTACACATCCAGTTCGAGCAGAAAAAAGAGGGTTAAAAGTAAACCCCACGTCCTGACCTCTCCCCTCCCATCACCACTTCACGAGCTTATTGTAGTTTCACTTCCTGCGCACTTCCATCCATATGGCATTGCCTTTGCCAACCCGAAAGGAGCAGACCGTATTATTACCCCCATATAGCATTGCCGTCCGTAACCTATAGAGAAGTCACACCCTGATGGCACCCTATACAGGAATAGAGCGTGCGTTGTGTACCTACCTCTACCTGAACTATATGCCCTACAATAGATAAAGTAAGGCAAGACGCGACGTCGTCGTCATCGTCGTCGACGACCTCCTGCGTTCCCTCCACCTGCGTTCCCTGTCTCTGATCGTTGTAGCAGACGGTACCGAACCGACGACCGCGGGAATAGTCCTGCCCTACCCAAACCGGCACCTGCACACCAACACCACCACCTAGCAGCGCGGAAAAATGTGTTACTCTACAACCGAAGCGAGGCCACGACCGTTTGTTACTAATTGGTCGACACTGGCGGTGGTGAGGGTGGACGATGACAACGAAAAAAACGCGGGTTTCCATCGAACGGAGCACCTCCGCTAATTATCGAGAAATCTATTACGTCTGGTAACGCTGTAAGAAGGAATCGTTCGATTGGATGGTTGTTCTCGTTTAAGAAAGATTCAATCAAAGCCACTGGTAAATTTGACACAAAAGCGAAAAGTTTTGCCTGATAAGCCGGCCATATTTGTTACGGAGAATTCTGTGGAGAATCCTCAAAGGATTCTGTGGAGAATCCTCAAAGGATTCTGTGGAGAATCCTCAAAGGATTCTGTGGAGAATCCTCAAAGGATTCTGTGGAGAATCCTCAAAGGATTCTGTGGAGAATCCTCAAAGGATTCTGTGGAGAATCCTCAAAGGATTCTGTGGAGAATCCTCAAAGGATTTTGTGGAGAATCCTCAAAGGATTCTGTGGAGAATCCTCAAAGGATTCTATGGAGAATCCTCAAAGGATTCTGTGGAGAATCCTCAAAGGATTCTATGGAGAATCCTCAAAGGATTCTGTGGAGAATCCGGAAAGGATTCTGTGGCGAATCCGGACAGGATTCTGTGGAGAATGCGGAAAGAATTCTGTGGAGAATCCGGAAAGGATTATGTGGAGAATCCGGAAAGGATTCTGTGGAGAATCCGGAAAGGATTCTGTGGAGAATCCGGAAAAAATTCTGTGGAGAATCCGGACAGGATTCTGTGGAGAATGCGGAAAGGATTCTGTGGAGAATCCTGGAAGGATTCTGTGGAGAATCCTGGAAGGATTCTGTGGAGAATCCTGGAAGGATTCTGTGGAGAATCCTGGAAGGATTCTGTGGAGAATCCTGGAAGGATTCTGTGGAGAATCCTGGAAGGATTCTGTGGAGAATCCTGGAAGGATTCTGTGGAGAATCCTGGAAGGATTCTGTGGAGAATCCTGGAAGGATTCTGTGGAGAATCCTGGAAGGATTCTGTGGAGAATCCTGGAAGGATTCTGTGGAGAATCCTGGAAGGATTCTGTGGAGAATCCTGGAAGGATTCTGTGGAGAATCCTGGAAGGATTCTGTGGAGAATCCTGGAAGGATTCTGTGGAGAATCCTGGAAGGATTCTGTGGAGAATCCTGGAAGGATTCTGTGGAGAATCCTGGAAGGATTCTGTGGAGAATCCTGGAAGGATTCTGTGGAGAATCCTGGAAGGATTCTGTGGAGAATCCTGGAAGGATTCTGTGGAGAATCCTGGAAGGATTCTGTGGAGAATCCTGGAAGGATTCTGTGGAGAATCCTGGAAGGATTCTGTGGAGAATCCTGGAAGGATTCTGTGGAGAATCCTGGAAGGATTCTGTGGAGAATCCTAGAAGGATTCTGTGGAGAATCCTGGAAGGATTCTGTGGAGAATTCTGGAAGGATTCTGTGGAGAATTCTGGAAGGATTCTGTGGAGAATCCTGGAAGGATTCTGTGGAGAATCCTGGAAGGATTCTGTGGAGAATCCTGGAAGGATTCTGTGGAGAATCCTGGAAGGATTCTGTGGAGAATCCTGGAAGGATTCTGTGGAGAATCCTGGAAGGATTCTGTGGAGAATCCTGGAAGGATTCTGTGGAGAATCCTGGAAGGATTCTGTGGAGAATCCTGGAAGGATTCTGTGGAGAATCCTGGAAGGATTCTGTGGAGAATCCTGGAAGGATTCTGTGGAGAATCCTGGAAGGATTCTGTGGAGAATCCTGGAAGGATTCTGTGGAGAATCCTGGAAGGATTTTGTGGAGAATCCTGGAAGGATTCTGTGGAGAATCCTGGAAGGATTCTGTGGAGAATCCTGGAAGGATTCTGTGGAGAATCCTGGAAGGATTCTGTGGAGAATCCTGGAAGGATTCTGTGGAGAATCCTGGGAGGATTCTGTGGAGAATCCTGGAAGGATTCTGTGGAGAATCCTGGAAGGATTCTGTGGAGAATCCTGGAAGGATTCCGTGGAGAATCCTGGAAGGATTCTGTGGAGAATCCTGGAAGGATTCTGTGGAGAATCCTGGAAGGATTCTGTCGAGAATCCTGGAAGGATTCTGTCGAGAATCCTGGAAGGATTCTGTCGAGAATCCTGGAAGGATTCTGTCGAGAATCCTGGAAGGATTCTGTCGAGAATCCTGGAAGGATTCTGTCGAGAATCCTGCAAGGATTCTGTCGAGAATCCTGCAAGGATTCTGTCGAGAATCCTGCAAGGATTCTGTGGAGAATCCTGCAAGGATTCTGTCGAGAATCCTGCAAGGATTCTGTCGAGAATCCTGCAAGGATTCTGTCGAGAATCCTGCAAGGATTCTGTCGAGAATCCTGCAAGGATTCTGTCGAGAATCCTGCAAGGATTCTGTCGAGAATCCTGCAAGGATTCTGTCGAGAATCCTGGAAGGATTCTGTCGAGAATCCTGGAAGGATTCTGTCGAGAATCCTGGAAGGATTCTGTCGAGAATCCTGGAAGGATTCTGTCGAGAATCCTGGAAGGATTCTGTCGAGAATCCTGGAAGGATTCTGTCGAGAATCCTGGAAGGATTCTGTCGAGAATCCTGGAAGGATTCTGTCGAGAATCCTGGAAGGATTCTGTCGAGAATCCTGGAAGGATTCTGTCGAGAATCCTGGAAGGATTCTGTCGAGAATCCTGGAAGGATTCTGTCGAGAATCCTGGAAGGATTCTGTCGAGAATCCTGGAAGGATTCTATCGAGAATCCTGGAAGGATTCTGTCGAGAATCCTGGAAGGATTCTGTCGAGAATCCTGGAAGGATTCTGTCGAGAATCCTGGAAGGATTCTGTCGAGAATCCTGGAAGGATTCTGTCGAGAATCCTGGAAAGATTCTGTCGAGAATCCTGGAAGGATTCTGTCGAGAATCCTGGAAGGATTCTGTCGAGAATCCTGGAAGGATTCTGTCGAGAATCCTGGAAGGATTCTGTCGAGAATCCTGGAAGGATTCTGTCGAGAATCCTGGAAGGATTCTGTCGAGAATCCTGGAAGGATTCTGTCGAGAATCCTGGAAGGATTCTGTCGAGAATCCTGGAAGGATTCTGTCGAGAATCCTGGAAGGATTCTGTCGAGAATCCTGGAAGGATTCTGTCGAGAATCCTGGAAGGATTCTGTCGAGAATCCTGGAAGGATTCTGTCGAGAATCCTGGAAGGATTCTGTCGAGAATCCTGGAAGGATTCTGTCGAGAATCCTGGAAGGATT
Source organism: Aedes albopictus (assembly GCF_035046485.1). NCBI lineage: Eukaryota > Metazoa > Arthropoda > Insecta > Diptera > Culicidae > Aedes > Aedes albopictus. The sequence continues at coordinate 248,695,911 of NC_085136.1, forward strand.
CTGTCGAGAATCCTGGAAGGATTCTGTCGAGAATCCTGGAAGGATTCTGTCGAGAATCCTGGAAGGATTCTGTCGAGAATCCTGGAAGGATTCTGTCGAGAATCCTGGAAGGATTCTGTCGAGAATCCTGGAAGGATTCTGTCGAGAATCCTGGAAGGATTCTGTCGAGAATCCTGGAAGGATTCTGTCGAGAATCCTGGAAGGATTCTGTCGAGAATCCTGGAAGGATTCTGTCGAGAATCCTGGAAGGATTCTGTCGAGAATCCTGGAAGGATTCTGTCGAGAATCCTGGAAGGATTCTGTCGAGAATCCTGGAAGGATTCTGTCGAGAATCCTGGAAGGATTCTGTCGAGAATCCTGGAAGGATTCTGTCGAGAATCCTGGAAGGATTCTGTCGAGAATCCTGGAAGGATTCTGTCGAGAATCCTGGAAGGATTCTGTCGAGAATCCTGGAAGGATTCTGTCGAGAATCCTGGAAGGATTCTGTCGAGAATCCTGGAAGGATTCTGTCGAGAATCCTGGAAGGATTCTGTCGAGAATCCTGGAAGGATTCTGTCGAGAATCCTGGAAGGATTCTGTCGAGAATCCTGGAAGGATTCTGTCGAGAATCCTGGAAGGATTCTGTCGAGAATCCTGGAAGGATTCTGTCGAGAATCCTGGAAGGATTCTGTCGAGAATCCTGGAAGGATTCTGTCGAGAATCCTGGAAGGATTCTGTCGAGAATCCTGGAAGGATTCTGTCGAGAATCCTGGAAGCATTCTGTCGAGAATCCTGGAAGGATTCTGTCGAGAATCCTGGAAGCATTCTGTCGAGAATCCTGGAAGGATTCTGTCGAGAATCCTGGAAGGATTCTGTCGAGAATCCTGGAAGGATTCTGTCGAGAATCCTGGAAGGATTCTGTCGAGAATCCTGACAGGATTCTGTGGAGAATCCTGACAGGATTCTGTGGAGAATCCTGACAGGATTATGTGGAGAATCCTGACAGGATTCTGTGGAGAATCCTCTCAGGATTCTGTGGAGAACCCTCAAAGGATTCTGTGGAGAATCCTCTCAGGATTCTATGGAGAATCCTCACAGGATTCTGTGGAGAATCCTCACAGGATTCTGTGGAGAATCCTCACAGGATTCTGTGGAGAATCCTCACAGGATTCTGTGGAGAATCCTCACAGGATTCTGTGGAGAATCCTGACAGGATTATGTGGAGAATCCTGACAGGATTCTGTGGAGAATCCTCTCAGGATTCTGTGGAGAACCCTCAAAGGATTCTGTGGAGAATCCTCTCAGGATTCTGTGGAGAATCCTCACAGGATTCTGTGGAGAATCCTCACAGGATTCTGTGGAGAATCCTCACAGGATTCTGTGGAGAATCCTCACAGGATTCTGTGGAGAATCCTCACAAGATTCTGTGGAGAATCCTCACAGGATTATGTGGAGAATCCTCACAGGATTATGTGGAGAATCCTCACAGGATTCTGTGGAGAATCCTCACAAGATTCTGTGGAGAATCCTCACAGGATTCTGTGGAGAATCCTCACAGGATTCTGTGGAGAATCCTCACAGGATTCTGTGGAGAATCCTCACAGCATTCTGTGGAGAATCCTCACAGGATTCTGTGGAGAATCCTCACAGGATTCTGTGGAGAATCCTCACAGGATTCTGTGGAGAATCCTCACAGGATTCTGTGGAGAATCCTCACAGGATTCTGTGGAGAATCCTCACAGGATTCTGTGGAGAATCCTCACAGGATTCTGTGGAGAATCCTCACAGAATTCTGTGGAGAATCCTCACAGAATTCTGTGGAGAATCCTCACAGAATTCTGTGGAGAATCCTCACAGAATTCTGTGGCGAATCTTCACAGGATTCTGTGGAGAATCCTCACAGGATTTTGTGGAGAATCCTCACAGGATCAAGGATGGGAACACTCACTTGGAAAGAGTTACACTCACTTGCAGTTTTCTCAACTCAAAAGCGTGCAATTAAGAAGCGATGTATGGGCGACTTTTACCTTGTGATTTCGTCTCAAACTTTGCCGAATAGAGTAGGGGTCGCACACGCATACCGAAGTCGTGAGGGAGCTGCGAAGGCAACTCTCCACGATATGAATGTAAATTACACTCACCTCGTGGAGAGTCGCTTTCACAGCTCTGTCACGACCTTGGGATTCGTGTGCGACCCCTACTCTATTCCGCAAAGTTTTAGACGAAATCACAAGGTAAAAAAGGCCCATACACCGCTTCTTGATTGCACGCTTCTGAGCTGAGAAAATTGCAAGTGAATGTAATTCGTTACAAGTGAGTGTTCCCATCCCTGCACAGGATTCTGTGGAGAATCCTCACAGGATTCTGTGGAGAATCCTCACAGGATTCTGTGGAGAATCCTCACAGGAATTTGTGGAGAATCCTCACAGGATTCTGTGGAAGTCCTCATAGGATTCTGTGGAATTCCTCACAGGATTCTCTTAGGATTCTGTGGAGAATCCTGAAAGGGTTCTGTGGAGGATTATATGGGGAAGCTTTTCAGCTTCAGATAAGAAGCTTTTCGGTTGCTGATGAGAAGCTCTTCTGCTTTTGATCAGAAGCTTTTCAACTACTGATGAGAAGCGATTCTGATGAGTAGCGTTTGAGCTTCTCAGGAGTATGTTTTCAGCTTATGATTAAAATCTGTTCAGCTTCTGATGAAAAGCTTTTCAGCTTCTGTTGAGAAGCTTTTCAACTTCTCAAGGGAAGTTTTTCAACTTCTGATGAAATGCTTTTTAGCTTTTGATGAGAAGCTGTCAGCTTCTGATGGGTAACTTTTCTGCCTCTGATGAGAAGCTATTCTGCTATCTGATGAAGATGAGTTTTCCAGCTCCAGATACGAAGTTTTTCAGCTTTTTTTAAGAAGCTTCTCAATATCTAATGAGCAGCTCTTAGCTGCTAAAAAGTAGCTTTTCATCTTCTAATTTGTTTTTTTTTTTGTCTACTGATTAGAAGCATTTGAGCTGCTGATTAAAAGTGTTTCAGCTTTTGATGAGAAGTTGTTTAGCTTCTGATGAGAGGCTATTCAGCTTCTGATGAGATGCTCTTCAGCTTCTGATGAGACGCTGTTCAGCTTTTGGTAAGATGCTGTTCAGCTTCTGATATGAAGCTTTTTAGTTTCTTATGAGAAGCTTTTCAGTTTCAAATGAGAAGCTTCCCAGCTTCTGATAAGAAACTTTTTAACTTCTGATGAGAGAGATGCTTCCCCGTTTCTTATGAGGAACTTCCCAAGCAACACAAATGTTATATAACAGTTACGGCAGCGCAAGTTTTGGTTGTGTAGAAGTATATTTGACGTAGTTCTAACACAATTAACGTCGAATTAACTTCTATACAACCAAAACTTGCGCTAACGTAACTGTTACATAACATGTGTGTTGCTTGGGTTTTCTGCTTCTGATGGGAAGTTTTATCGACATCTACTAAAGTATCTATCTTCTAAGAAGTATGTCTGCTTCTGATGGCAACCTGTTCAGCTTTTGATGAGAATTTGTTCAGCTTCTGATGAGATGCTGTTTTGCTTCTGATGAGCAAGCTTTTTATCTTCTGATAAGAAACTTTTCATCTTCTGATGAGAAGCGTTTGAGCTTCTGGTGAAGAGCTGTTCAGCTTCTGGTGAGAAGCTGTTCAGCTTCTGAAGAGAGCTATTCAGCTCCTCATGAGAATTATTCTCAATCGATAATATCAATCCGATCGATTATCTGTCAGACGATACGAGGCTCCTTCAATCCATCAACAGAAAATGTTGCAATTCGTTTGTAGCAAAGAAATTCATTCGGTGTTCCCGGAGCAACGCCTTTCAGTGAGCATTCTTCTCCATTCCAAAGGTCCCTGAATTCCACAACAAAGACACCCATTTCCCCGCGGACTCATCACACTCAATTATCTCGTTTCCTATTAAATAGAAGGGTGCCCACCATCGCATCGTCATCGTCGTCCGGGTGCGCGAAGCAAACAAACGTTGTCGCACTGTCTCTCCATCATCATTCTAACACTATGCACTCGTTAGCGCCGCTCCAATTGCTGCCAATGCATCATTTATTCTTCCCCCGTTCCCGGTCTCTGCCCCATTTTTTCGCTTATCGCGCCACGCTCTCCAGCTATGACGAGGGGTTTGCGTGTGTACCAAAAACAACAACACACGTTTCCTTCGAAGTTACGCGACGGGGGACCTATGGACGGGCGATTATGACCATTGAAACACCCTTTTTCTTCTCGAACCGCTGCTAATCCGCACACGAAACTCTCAATTTTCATATTATCGCTTTGAAATCCCGCACTTTTCCTTGGGAGGACTCGGCGGTCGCCGCCACCGTCTGACACCTCCCCGACCTGTCATAATACTTTCTCACTTCCGCTCCGACGACGACTACTCGGGCTCTGAAAATATACGCCATTTAGCCGTCTAATGGTATTATTACGCTTAAACTGCCGGGGAAAAACTGTGTCAATAATGCAGAAAATGTCATTTTAAAACGAATAAAAATAAGCTGCATTTAGAATGGCTTCTTTCGCGTGCGGTGGGTGACGATGACGACGACGACGTCGGTGGAGACCCTTCAGACCTCCGCCGCACCACCACCACCCACGAAAATCCTTCCATCTTGATGAGCGATACGTATATGCGGTCTGCGTCTCTGTGTGTGAGACTCAGAACGCGAACTTGTAATCGGGATGAAATGCGCCGGGTAAGAAGAATCATCAACACAGGTACAGACCGTCGCCTGCGCATTTTACTTCCAAGTAGAGAAACCTAGCATTTTACAAACGATGATGGCCGCCAGAATTTTGCACACTTTCTAGAATAGATCAACCGATTTGACATTTTACTTGTGTCTTTTGACAGATGATCGATAAGACCGAGTATCAATCTTATTGATCAACTGTCAAACGATACCGGACAGACATCAGATCGTTTGATCTGATAATGTTGTTTAAATTTACCCTCATGTTTGGAAGAAATCAGTTATTTCTGGAAAGTTGGCAACACTGGGCTTTTGACAAAAAAAAACTTCAACGGTGCATCTTGCCCCATTTTCCCCGCTAAACTCCATTTATGTAACGCCTCTTCACGCCTTCCTGAATCGCACCGTCGTCGTCCTAGTTGTCGCCATCGCCGTCGACGTCGTGTGTCCTCAAGGTTTGGAGACTGACGGGAACCCGCACCCTTCCTATCCCCCGCCGAGCCGACGGACGAAGAAGGAAATGCACTTTTCCCTAAACAAAATAAACGGCGAAACCTCTAGCTGGTTCCCGGTGGTGGGGTGTTGTTGGGCGAATGTCACCCACTTTGGCACATACTCTCGCACACTCACACGCACAGTCTCGTGTGGGTTGGGCGCCGCCAATCCTTCTCCGAAGGAGGGGTAGGATGATGCATTGGCGATGGTACAAAGGGGGGTGCCGGTGTGGGTGGCATTATTAATATTTAGAAGTGCATTTTTTTCCTAGCTTAGCTATTTTACACCAACGACCGACTGCCTGGTTAGGTGACTCGGCTTGTATGCGTCCCGTGGCTTCTAACCCTGATGGGTCGCGTGTGTTGCGACAGTGTGCGAGTTAGGCAGCTCCATCGTAGACTGTTTGCTGTTGCGCTGGTTATGGCAGAAACTGAAGAAGTGTAATACATAGTTGTACAGCTGCTCGTTGCATTCGACAGGAAGATGTCCTTTGTAGCTTCTTTAAAAGTCTTTGCTTAAATTCTATGAGAAATGAAACAGAGAAGCATAAAACCTGCTCATGAGAAGCTAAAAAGTTTCTCATCAGAAGCTGTGCAAATTCTCATCATAATCTGACCGACTTCTCATAACTAGCTGAACAGAGAGCCAAGGGCTGAAAGTCTCTTAAATAAAGACAAATCAATCACAAGCTGAACAGCTTCTCATCAGAAGCTGAAAAGCTTTTTTCTCAGAAGCTGAGATGCTTCTCATCAGAAGCTGGAAAGCTTCTCATCAAAAGCTGAACAGCTTCTCATCAGAAGTTGAAAAGCTTCTCATCAGAAGCTTAAAAGCTTCTCATCAGAAGCTGAAAAGCTTCTCATCTGAAGCTGAAAAGCTTCTCATCAGAAGCTGAAAAGTTTCTCATCAGAAGCTGAGAAGCTTCTCATCAGAAGCTTAAAAGCTTCTCATCAGTAGCTGGAAAGCTTCTCATCAGAAGATGAAAAGCTACTCATCAGAAGCTGAAAAGTTTCTCATCAGAAGCTGAGAAGATTCTCATTTGAACCTGAAAAGTTTCTCATCAGTAGCTGGAAAGCTTCTCATCAGAAGCTGAAAAGCTTCTCATCAAAAGCTGAAAAGTTTCTTATCAGGAACAGTTAAACATCTCAATAGAAGCTGAAAATATTCTCAGCAGAAAGTAGGAAGCATTTCACCAGAATCTTAAAAGCTTCTCATCAGAAGCTGAAAAGCTTCTCATCAGAAGCTGAAAAGCTTCTCATCAGAAGCTGAAAAGCTTCTCATCAGAAGCTGAAAAGCTTCTCATCAGAAGCTGAAAAGCTTCTCATCAGAAGCTGAAAAGCTTCTCATCAGAAGCTGAAAAGCTTCTCATCAGAAGCTGAAAAGCTTCTCATCAGAAGCTGAAAAGCTTCTCATCAGAAGCTGAAAAGCTTCTCATCAGAAGCTGAAAAGCTTCTCATCAGAAGCTGAAAAGCTTCTCATCAGAAGCCGAAAAGCTTCTCATCAGAAGCTGAAAAGCTTCTCATCAGTAACTGATAAGCTTCTCATCAGAAGCTGAAAAGCATCTCATCAGAAGCTGAAAAGCTTCTCGTCAGAAGCTGAAAAGCTTCTCGTCAGAAGCTGAAAAGCTTCTCATCAGAAGCTAAAAAGCTTCTCATCAGAAGCAGAAAAGCTTCTCATCAGAAGCTGAAAAGTTTCTCATCAGAAGCTGAAAAACTTCTCATCAGAAGCTGAAAAGCTTCTCATCAGAAGCTGAAAAGCTTCTCATCAGTAGCTGAAAAGCTTTTTTCTCAGAAGCTGAGAAGCTTCTCATCAGAAGCTAAAAAGCATCTCATCAAAAGCTGAAAAGCTTCTCATCAGAAGCTGAAAAGCTTCTCATCAGAAGCTTAAAAGCTTCTCATCAGAAGCCAAAAAGCTTCTCATCAGAAGCTAAAAAGCTTATCATCAGAAGCTGAAAAGCTTCTCATCAGAAGCTGAAAAGTTTCTCATCAGAAGCAGAGAAGCTTCTCATTAGAACCTGAAAAGTTTCTCATCAGTAGCTGGAAAGCTTCTCATCAGAAGCTGAAAAGCTTCTCATCAAAAGCTGAAAAGTTTCTTATCAAGAACAGTTAAACATCTCAATAGAAGCTGAAAATATTCTCAGCAGAAAGTGGGAAGCATTTCACCAGAATCTTAAAAGCTTCTCATCAGAAGCTGAAAAGCTTCTCACCAAAAGCTGAAAAGCTTCTCATCAGAAGCTGAAAAGCTTCTCATCAGAAGCTGAAAAGTTTCTCATCAGAAGCTGAAAAACTTCTCATCAGAAGCTGAAAAGCTTCTCATCAGAAGCTGAAAAGCTTCTCATCAGAAGCTGAAAAGCTTCTCATCAGAAGCTGAAAAGCTTCTCATCAGAAGCTGAAAAGCTTCTCATCAGTGACTGATAAGCTTCTCATCAGAAGCTGAAAAGCATCTCATCAGAAGCTGAAAAGCTTCTCGTCAGAAGCTGAAAAGCTTCTCATAAGAAGCTAAAAAGCTTCCCATCAGAAGCAGAAAAGCTTCTTATCAGAAGCTGAAAAGCTTCTCATCAGAAGCTGAAAAGCTTCTCATCAGAAGCAGAAATGCTTCTCATCAGAAGCTGAAAAGCTTCTCATCAGAAGCTGAAAAGCTTCTCCTCAGAAGCTGAAATGCTTCTCATCAGAAGCTGAAAAGCTTCTAATCAGAAGCTGAAAAGGTCCACCTCAGAAGCTGAATAGCTTCTCATTAGATGCTGAAAAGCTGATCATCAAGAGCGAAAAAGCTTCTGATCAGAAGCTGAATTACTTCTGCACAGAGTCCTTTGAGGATTCTCCACAGAAACCTTTCAGGATTCTTTGTAGAGTCCTTTCAGGATTATCCACATAATCCTGTAAGGATTCTCCACAGAATTCTTCGAGAATTCGACTCCAAATCCTCTCAGGACTCTCCTCAGAATCCTCTCAGTATTCTCCATAGAATCCTCTCAGGATTTTCCTCAGAATCCCCTCAGGATTCTTTGAGGATTCTCCACAGAATCCTTTCAGGATTCTCCACAGAATCCCTTCAGGATTCTCCACAGAATCCTTTCAGAATTCTCCACAGAATCCTTTCAGGATTCCCCACAGAATCCTTTCAGGATTCTCCACAGAATTCGTTCAGGATTCTCAACAGAATACTCTGATGATTCTCCACAGAATCCTTTCAGGATTCTCCACAGAATCCTTTCAGGATTCTTTACAGAATCCTTACAAGATTCTCCACAGAATCCTGTGATGATTCTCCACAGAATCCTTCGATGATTCTTCCCAGAGTCCTTTGAGGATTCTCCACATAATCGTATCAGGATTCTCAACAGAATATTTTCAGGATGCTCCACAGAATACTTTCAGGATTCTCCACAGAATCCTATCAGTATTCTCCACAGAATCATGATTCTCCACAGAATCCTTTGAAGATTCTCCACAGAATCATTTTAGGATTCTCCACAGAATCCTTTGAGAATCCTCCACAGAATCCTTTGAGGAATCTACAGAGAATTCTTTGAGGATTCTCCACCATAATCGTATCAGGATTCTCCACAAAATACTTTCAGAATTCTCCACAGAATCCTTTCAGCATTCTCCACAGAATCATGATTCTCCACAGAATCCTTTCAGGATTCTCCACTGAATCCTTTCAGGATTCTCTACAGAATCCTTTCAGGATTCTCTACAGAATCCTTTCAGGATTCTCCACAGAATCCTTTCAGGATTCTCCACAGAATCCTTTTAGGATTTTCCACAGAATCCTTTCAGGATTCTCCACAGAATCCTTTGAGGATCCTCCACAGAATCGTATCAGGACTCTCCACGGAATACTTTCAGGATTCTCCACAGAATACCTTCAGGATTCTCCACTGAATCCTTTCAGCATTCTCCACAGAATCATGATTCTCCACAGAATTATTTCAGGATTCTCCACATAATCCTTTCAGAATTCTCCACAGAATACTTCCAGGATTCTCCACAGAATACTTTCAGGATTCTCCACAGAATACCTTCAGGATTCTCCACAGAATACCTTCAGGATTCTCCACAGAATCCTTTCAGCATTCTCCACAGAATAATGATTCTCCACAGAATAATGATTCTCCACATAATCATTTCAGGATTCTCCACATAATCCTTTCAGGATTCTCCACAGAATCCTTTGATGATTCTCCACAGAATCTTTCGAGGATTCTCCACATCCCTTCAGGATTCTCCGCAGAATCCTGTCAGGATTCTCCACAGAATCCTTTCAGGATTCTCCACAGAATCCTTTCAGGATTCTCCACAGAATCCTTTCAGGGTTCTCCATAGAATCCTTTCAGAATTCTCCACAGAATCCTTTCAGGATTCTTTACAGAATCCTTTGAGGATCCTTCACAGAATCCTTTGAGGATCCTCCACAGAATCCTTTGATGATTCTCAACAGAAACCTTTCAGGATCCTCCACAGAATCCTTTGAGGAATCTTCAGAGAATCCTTTGAGGATTCTCAACATAATCGTATCAGGATTCTCCACAGAATATTTTCAGGATTCTCCACAGAATGCTTTCAGGATTCTCCACAGAATCCTTTGAGCATTCTCCACAGAATCGTGATACTCCACAGAATCCTTTCAGGATTCTCCACAGAATCCTTTGATGATTCTCCACAGAATCTTTCGAGGATTCTCCACAGAATCCTTTAGGGATTCTCCACAGAATCCTTTGAGGAACCCCCACAGAATCCTTTGAGGATTTTCCATAGAATCCTCTCAGGATTCTCCACAGATTTTTTTTCAGAATTCTCCACAGATTTTTTTTCAGAATTCTCCACAGAATCCTTTCAGGATTTTCTACAGAATTTTGGTTACGAATATCGACTGATTTGGGTGCTTGATTTCTTGGGTTTTCGGCTTGCAGTCTGAAAAAATTGCGTTGACTGATTTCAGATCATCGCCGACGTTTCGGTCCAGGTATGGAACCTTCCTCAGGGCTCGATACAACAATCAACCTGTCACAGAACTTTTTAGAAAGCAAAAAATGTCGGGTCGTAAAGGGTCACGCTGTCTGCTACACTTCTGGGCCATCCGTTATGTTTCGGTCCAGGGAATTCCCTTCTAGCACGGAGGAATACCTGCCGGGATTGACCACAGAATCCTTTCAGGATTCTCCACAGAATCCTTTCAGGATTCTCCACAGAATCCTTTCAGGATTCTCCACAGAATCCTTTCAGGATTCTCCACAGAATCCTTTCAGGATTCTCCACAGAATCCTTTCAGGATTCTCCACAGAATCCTTTCAGGATTCTCCACAGAATCCTTTCAGGATTCTCCACAGAATCCTTTCAGGATTCTCCACAGAATCCTTTCAGGATTCTCCACAGAATCCTTTCAGGATTCTCCACAGAATCCTTTCAGGATTCTCCACATAATCCTTTCAGGATTCTCCTCAGAATCCTTTGAGGATTCTCCTCAGAATCCTTTCAGGATTCTCCTCAGAATCCTTTCAGGATTCTCCTCAGAATCCTTTCAGGATTCTCCTCAGAATCCTTTCAGGATTCTCCTCAGAATCCTTTCAGGATTCTCCTCAGAATCCTTTCAGGATTCTCCTCAGAATCCTTTCAGGATTCTCCTCAGAATCCTTTCAGGATTCTCCTCAGAATCCTTTCAGGATTCTCCTCAGAATCCTTTCAGGATTCTCCTCAGAATCCTTTCAGGATTCTCCTCAGAATCCTTTCAGGATTCTCCTCAGAATCCTTTCAGGATTCTCCTCAGAATCCTTTCAGGATTCTCCTCAGAATCCTTTCAGGATTCTCCACAGAATCCTTTCAGGATTCTCCACAGAATCCTTTCAGGATTCTCCACAGAATCCTTTCAGGATTCTCCACAGAATCCTTTCAGGATTCTCCACAGAATCCTTTCAGGATTCTCCACAGAATCCTTTCAGGATTCTCCACAGAATCCTTTCAGGATTCTCCACAGAATCCTTTCAGGATTCTCCTCAGAATCCTTTCAGGATTCTCCTCAGAATCCTTTCAGGATTCTCCTCAGAATCCTTTCAGGATTCTCCTCAGAATCCTTTCAGGATTCTCCTCAGAATCCTTTCAGGATTCTCCTCAGAATCCTTTCAGGATTCTCCTCAGAATCCTTTCAGGATTCTCCTCAGAATCCTTTCAGGATTCTCCTCAGAATCCTTTCAGGATTCTCCTCAGAATCCTTTTAGGATTCTCCTCAGAATCCTTTTAGGATTCTCCTCAGAATCCTTTCAGGATTCTCCTCAGAATCCTTTCAGGATTCTCCTCAGAATCCTTTCAGGATTCTCCTCAGAATCCTTTCAGGATTCTCCTCAGAATCCTTTCAGGATTCTCCTCAGAATCCTTTCAGGATTCTCCTCAGAATCCTTTCAGGATTCTCCTCAGAATCCTTTCAGGATTCTCCTCAGAATCCTTTCAGGATTCTTCTCAGAATCCTTTCAGGATTCTCCTCAGAATCCTTTCAGGATTCTCCTCAGAATCCTCTCAGGATTCTCCTCAGAATCCTTTCAGGATTCTCCTCAGAATCCTTTCAGGATTCTCCTCATAATCCTCTCAGGATTCTCCTCAGAATCCTTTCAGGATTCTCCTCAGAATCCTTTCAGGATTCTCCTCAGAATCCTTTCAGGATTCTCTTCAGAATCCTTTCAGGATTCTCCTCAGAATCCTTTCAGGATTCTCCTCAGAATCCTTTCAGGATTCTCCTCAGAATCCTTTCAGGATTCTCCTCAGAATCCTTTCAGGATTCTCCTCAGAATCCTTTCAGGATTCTCCTCAGAATCCTTCCAGGATTCTCCTCAGAATCTTTTCAGGATTCTCCTCAGAATCCTTTCAGGATTCTCCACAGAATCCTTTCAGGATTCTCCACAGAATCCTTTGAGGATTCTCCTCAGATTCCTTTGAGGTTCTCCTCAGAATCCTTTGAGGATTCTCCTCAGAATCCTTTGAGGATTATCCTCAGAACCCTTTGAAGATTCTCCTCAGAATCCTTTGAAGATTCTCCTCAGAATCCTTTGAGGATTCTCTACAGAATCCTTTCTGGATTCCCCGCAGAAATCTTTGAGGATTCTCTACAGAAATCTTTGAGGATTCTCTACAGAATCCTTTTAGGATGCACTACAGAATCCTTTCAGGATGCACTACAGAATCATTTGAGTATTCACTACAAGATCCTTTGAGGATCCACTACAGAATGCCTTGAGGATTCACTACAGAATCCTTTGAGGATTCACTACAGAATCGTTTGATGATTCACTACAGAATCGTTTGAGGATTTACTACAGAATCCTTTGAGGATTTACTACAGAATCCTTTGAGGATTCACTACATAATTCTTTGAGAATTCTCTACAGAATCCTGTCAGGATTCTCCACAGAATCCTGTCAGGATTCTCCACTGAATCCTGTCAGGATTCTCTACTGAGTCCTTTCAGGATTCTCCACAGAGTTCTTGCAAGATTCTTCACAGAATCCTTTCAGGATTCTCCACAGAATCTTTTCAGGCTCTTACTCCAATGAGAGTGTTTTTTAGTTTAGTTTCCGAAAGACTTTGATTCGAATTCTATTCCACATAAGGTTTGTATACCAGATCTATGCTCTTGAGCGTTTAGTTTTCCTGGATTGCCTTTGGCTTTGGTAATGTAAGTCGTTCCACAAACAATGATTTTTATGTTTGGGTGTTTTGGTGACTGGAACTTATGGATTTATTGTTCATTTTTGTGTTTTTTTTTGTTTTTGTTGCTTATCTTTTTGCGTGTAAATGTGGGTCTCCTGACAAATTCGTAACTATCAATAGTTACATATTTCTTTTTAATTTTTTTTTTTCAGATGTTTCTGTTTTCAATTTATCGTTTTTCACTGCTTTCTTCTCACTCTTGACTCTTTGCTCTCCACTTTTCATTCCCCACTGATTCACATTCTTCGCTTTTTACTTTTCAATGCTCACTGTTTTCTTATCGCCTACTTTTCCTACCACACTTTTCATTGCTTAATCCTCATTACACACTCATCTCTCTTTTCTTCGCACTCATTACTACTTTACTACTCACTTATTACTTATCTCTTCTCACCTCTCACTCTTCGCTGCTCAGCTTTGTTTTCTATGTTCTCACTTCTCTCTCTTCATTGCTCATTACTTACTTCAAACTTATCGCTCGACACTACTTACTCCTCACTCTTCATTATTCATTGTTCACCCCTTGCTAATCATATCTAGTTTTTCACTGTTCACTCCTCACTCTAAACTGCTCTCACTTATCATTCTTCATTGCATACCCGTGCGCCTACCTTATCGGATATAATAGTGCTTCTTACTCCTCACTGTTTCATTTTTTTAAAGACACGGACACGTTCAATGCTTACAGTGAGATATTTGCTCTTTGAAGGAAGCACGACACCAAACAACGGACTAGCATGCAACGCCCAGTGGCACAGCCAAAAACTTTTCCTGACAACTGCGGTGGGAATCGAACCCACGCCCCTCAGCACGATGCGACTAAATGCTTGGTAACACTAGCCGCACGGCCACGAAGCCACACTTCGTACATCGTTTTTAACTTATCACTGCTCACTGCTTACTTCTCAAGTTTCGAGTTCCTCACTTTTCACTCCTCCTCATTAATTCTTACTCTAGTTAGCATTGTGGATAAGGCTTTAAATCCTCAATCCGGCAGCGGTGGGTTCGATTCCCGTTCCGGTCGGGAGCTTTTCTCGACTTCCCTTGGTATAGTGTATTATTGTGCTTGCCTCACAATATGCAAGTTCATGCAATGGCAGGCAAAGAAAACCCTTCAAATCATAACTGTGGAAGTGCTCACAGAACGTTAAGTTGAAGATAGGCAGGCCAAGTTTCAGTGGGAACGTAGAGCCACAAAGAAGATGAATATGATTCTCTTTCTGCTATTTTCCTTTCAATTCTCACTGGTTATTTGTCACCCGCTCCTCATCTCTTACTCTTTACTGCGCAATCCTAATTACTCACCTTTCTCTTCTCACTTCTTGCTACCCACTAATCCACTGCTCACTCCTTACTTCTCTCTTCTCACTCTTTACTTCACACTCTTCGCTGCCTAGTCAAATTTTCTAAGATCTCACCCCTCACTCTTCACTGTTCAATACTCAGTATTCACTTGTCACTGCTTCGCACACCTCATTTCTCACTGCTCACTTAAGACTAATCACAGTTCACTCCTCACTACTTACTCCAAAGTTATACTAATCGACTCGCAATTCTTAGTTCTCTCTGTTCACTATCCACTGCTCACTCCTTACTCATCACAGCAACCTCGTCATGGCTCACTCCTCACTCTAAACTGCTAACTTCTCACTCATGTCTCTGCACTGCCGAATACTCAGTTATCACACCCAACTGCTTTATACCTGAGGTGTGTGAATCTGTCATTGATGGCCGGAATGAGCCTAGATTTATTCATGGTTTGAATAGTTGAAAGCTGAGCACAGTGGAAGTCACTTCGAATCTTGTTTTATTTTCACACTTACAAAAGTCCTGCACCTGTGCTGCTCCCTAATCTTAAGGACCTGTCAATCCACAGTTGCCATTCGTTTTTAGTCGAGCAAAAACAAGGAACTAGCAAAGAGTTTGTCCGAATCCAAATCTAAGTACCCACATCTACAAAGACAAAGAAGAAGAAGAAGAACGCGAAACGATAAGCGAAAAATAAAACTAAAAACCACCAGTTCCGTCCCATTTCCATTCGCCACCATCATCAACATCATCACGATCATCATCGACGTCATCATTGTTGTTGCGACGCCGCATAAAGTAAGTTTTCTGGGCCGGTCTAAAAAATGAACCAGTCTAGCGGCAGCATAAGTGCAGCATGACAGTTCTCGCGCGCTGGTAGTGGTAGAGTAAAGAGGGACGAAATTGGGTGATAAACTGGTAGAACAAGCGATAAATAAACAAGGAAAAAAGTGCAGTTTCGCCATCGCATTAGAAACAGTCGAAGTAGTTTTGAAGCTGTAGATTTGTCTTGTTTATTTCGAATGTGATAATTAGTTGGAGTCGAAAGTAGTTGGAAGTTGCCAAAGTCGCAGTGCTGTGTTTAATAATCATTGATTTCGTAAGTAGAACCTGGAGAGAAAGATAGTCAGTGAAAACTATATGTATACTTACCGGGATATTTCTCCTTAGCCGCACACCGGTCTGGTGATTCCTAAAATAAGGAAAATTACCAAAAAACTTACCGTGCCGGTGGATCCTTATGTAAGTAGTCGCAGGAGAGAGTGTGTGAATTTGGACTGATAATCAAACATATTTATGACCCAACAACAGCATCCAAGCAACATATTTCAATTAGGGTAGCGGCCCTTAGTTCAATCCAATCACATTTGTAAATCGGATAAAAGAAGTCGTGGCAGAGGAAACCACTTAATTGTAAGTTGGTAGTTATTAAGTTTGTGTTGTCAATTGTGTTAATTGAATTCTTTTGTAAATAAATTTCAGTTTAAGCGTTGCTACAAAAAACTTGAGCCGCTCTAAAAACCTGGTTTCCCTCTCGGGAACAATTGTCATGTCGTGAAAATGAAAAACAAAAATCTGAAAGTCCTAGACCACAGTTGGTGGAACTCGTTGGCGAGCAGAACAACCCAGCCAGCAATTTGGTTGCTATATCGAAGTTGCAACTGAAATAGTCACACATATATAGAGCCAAAGAAATAGTATTCAATGCACGAAACAGGCATATACATACTAAAGTGGAGGCCATATCGAAACATATATACGATTACTGCGATTCCATCCAACATGATTTACGATTTCTTGAAAAATTTCTACGATTTCGCCGATTTTATCCGTCTAAATATACGATTATGCATGATCTTATTACAATTGAGAGTACCATTTAAAAAGAAAAAAAAAAACAATTGGTATTCAGTGGGAATCGAACCTAGGTCCTCTGATTGAGAACTGCGCGTTATCTCTATAGGCTATATTGCCAAGTTGAAAATGGTGAGTTCAAAGTGAATGGCATGAAACGAATAAAAATTAGCATGATACGGTGCGAGATTTGTGGTGGGAGAGTTGTTGTGCATTGAGTGGCACCAAAAGTGCAAGAGGCCCGGAATTCACGTCGTTATTGGAATCTATATATCACTTATTGTAAGTCATCTGATATATATAAATAGTCTGAAAACCTATATATGTGGGTGAAATTATTGCTACCATGGTTGGAATGTGTCAACAACAACAAAAATACGAATTTGTTATGAGAACCATTTTTGCTTTTTCTCCATCATAAAAATATGTAAACAAAACCATTTACGATTTCCGAGATTGAGATTCGACTATTAAAAGTGCAGTAACAATCATATGCGACTGTAAAAATGAATATGGGTCATTCCATATGAAGTGACCGAGAAAAAGTGGAAACGTGTTATCGACCATCACGGATTTTGACCAAATTTTGTTGGAATGTTTGTTTAAATGGAGGAAGAAAAAATCCAAATTTTGGTGCCGATCGGATCACCCCTCGGCCCGTGGCAGCACCCCTCGTCTTTGCCAATACAAGAAAAATCCTAGTTTTCCCTTCCTTTTCTTAATTTATAGCTTTGAAACTATAACATATACACATTTGTGACCTTTGGCTTTTTCGAAGAAAATTGTTGGAGGAATCCAGGAAAAATATTATTTTTTTGGTACAGTGTTGCCAAATATGTTATTTTTTAATTTTAAAATTTAAAATCTATTTTTCGTCAAATGAGTATATTTTGATTTCAAAAATTTTGATTCCATCGTGTTTATCAGACATTTTCCAGTCGAAAAAGCTTAACTCCCCGAAGTCTTTTGGGCCGTTCCAGAGATACAGCGTTTTTAAGCTTGAAAACCGGTTTTCTCTAATATATAAAATAAGTCCAATTTACAAGTTTCGCTAAGAAAACATTATTCGATGCAATTTAAAGGAGATTTAGGCTGATTTAGACCAAGGAGAATAGAAAACTATGTAAAAATAATAATATGACAGTGTTGCCAGTTTCTCAATTATGGATTTATTAGAATAAATAACAATAGATTGCTAAAGTTTAAAATTTATGTATTATAATCCTTGTTTCAATTGAAATTCTACCTATGTAAACATTATGGTTGACGAAAGTGTTGCCAGACATTTTAATTTTATTGTAAAAATCTACATGAGAACTTTTGTATCAAATCAAACTATCAAGCAAGAATCATAAATTCCTTTTTTACAATTTTATTGCTACTGGCAACACTGAGCCTTGATAGTTTTCGTTTGATGTGCAACATTTTATTCTTCGAACAAACCTTTAATAAGGGCAGTGGTAAATTCAAATGTTCACTGAAATTTATTCATGGTGCAGAATTACGTAAATTGATTCCGATTGTTCTTGGTATATTTTTAGGATTTTTAGCTTTTTAGTCCGATTGTGAGATCAAAAACAACCTTATGTTGTCATACTCCGACGCTTCGTATCGGATCTTGAGAAAGATCCCATACGGATCGGAAAGTTGGAGTAAGAGAACATAAGGTTGTTTTTGATCTCACAATCGGACTGAAAAGCAAAAAAATGCTAAAAATAAGTTCAGAATTACGAAAAACTATTCTGGATGACATGTTATGCCTTAACTTATAAGTTGCTATTCATTTTTTTCTGTTTAGTGTTTATCCATTGTTTTGAACTTGTACGAGGAAAGGAAAGTTGCCAAAAGTGAGTTCAGTTAACTTCATTAACTCGCATACAGACAGAGTACTTAGAGTAGAAGTTCTTTTTACCCAACAGCCAGTTTAAATTACTCAAGGATGCAAAAAAGCGCAGCGGACTGTGAGATAAAAAAAACCTTATGTTCTCTTAGTCCAACGTTTGTTCTAAGAATAAAATGTTGCACATCAAACGAAAACTATCAAGGCTCAGTGTTGCCACTTGCAATAAAATTGTAAAAAAGGAATTTATGATTCTTGCTTGATAGTTTGATTTGATACAAAAGTTCTCATGCAGATTTTTACAATAAAATTAAAATGTCTGGCAACACTTTCGTCAATCATAATGTTTACATAGGTAGAATTTCAATTGAAATAAGGATTATAATAGATAAATTTTAAACTTTAGCAATCTATTGTTATTTATTCTAATAAATCCATAATTGAGAAACTGGCAACACTGTCATATTGTTATTTTTACATAGTTTTCTATTCTCCTTGGTCTAAATCAGCCCAAATCAGCTTTAAATTGCATCGAATAATGTTTTCTTAGCGAAACATGTAAATTGGACTTATTTTATATATTAGAGAAAACCGGTTTTCAAGCTTAAAAACGCTGTATCTCTGGAACGGCCCAAAAGACCTCGGGGAGTTAAGCTTTTTCGACTGGAAAATGTCTGATAAACACGATGGAATCAAAATTTTTGAAATCAAAATATACTCATTCGACGAAAAATAGATTTTATGCAATTCAGTATCATAATTTACATTTTATATAACTCATTTTGGTATCATAATGGCCAATTTTTTCGAACTGGCTCATTATGCAACTGAAATGAGTTGCATAATGAAAAATAGTTGTATAATGTTCATAATGCAACCCATTTGAGTTGCATTATGAACATTATGCAACTCAAATGGGTTGCATTATGAAAAAAATCATTGCATAAAATTTTGTATGGAACTCGTTGCAAAACTCGATTTTTTCAGCACTCTTCGTATTTATCCAACTCGGCAAGCCTCGTTGGATAAATGTACGACTCGTGCTGAAAAAATCAACTTTTTGCAACTTGTTACATAAATAACTATTAAATTTTAAAATTAAAAAAATAACATATTTGGCAACACTGTACCAAAAAAATAATATTTTTCCTGGATTCCTCCAACAATTTTCTTCAAAAACGCCAAAGGTCACAAATGTGTATATGTTATAGTTTCAAAGCTATAAATTAAGAAAAGGAAGGGAAAACTTGGATTTTTCTTGTATTGGCAAAGACGAGGGGTGCTGCCACGGGCCGAGGGGTGATCCGATCGGCACCAAAATTTGGATTTTTTCTTCCTCCATTTAAACAAACATTCCAACAAAATTTGGTCAAAATCCGTGATGGTCGATAACACGCGGTGTGTACACTTGGTGTGGAATGACCCATATACGATTTCTACGATTTCATTCACTTCGTATACGACGCAAGTGTGACACAAACGATCAATATACATCATTGTTATAGTTGTATACGATTTCACCGATTTTCATCATACCTTTAGATAGCAAGCTCGATTTAGCAGATTTATAAACGATGTGAAGCGACGATTTCCACGATTCAATGAAATCATATATACGATGCTAGCGAACTTGCAGCTTGACACTAAGAATGTATATTTTTTTCACGATTCTATCCGACTCTTTGCGATCCTACCGATAGTTTCTCGCACCTTTTATGATCGGAGACGACTATATGAAATAAGATCGCAATTGAAATTTAATTTTGCATGAAATGCGATTTTAGGCAATCATTGCCAACAAATATACATATTATTATACAATTCTGATTCAATATATGAAAATATACGATTTTTTCCACACAATGATTTACGATATGTGGTTGGCTGGGAAGTGCGAATGAGTTGGACGGATCCAACTTTAGACTGATCCAGACGAAAAGGCTTTATCGTTTTTGTGTCAATGGTTGTCAAGCAATCGCGCCGCAGCAACCGATGCTGAATTTCCGGTAGGGATCAACTGATATGATAGCTAGCTTGTGTCGGTTGACAGTTGATCGATAAGATCGATCATCAATCTTATCGATCAACTGTCGAATGACACAACAAATCAAACGAACAGATTGTTTGATTCTTGTCAGAAATCAGCTTTATTTTTACGGTGTATTTACGGCTCTATCGATAAATTGCTCAAATTTGATCGTTTATCCGTTAGTTTAATACCATTTAAACGATAAGCTGATGCTTATCGTTCAAATGTCAAGTTTTATCGTTTCTCTCAATATAGTTAGAAATTCATCTCGAACCTTGAACCGGTCTGCTCAAGAAGGCGATGATTCGACGGAGTCCACCTCGAGTGGAGTATCGTGGCGTGGCAAAAAGTATATGCCCTGTGGAAAGTTGGCTGCGGATGGTGGTGGGAACGATGAAACGCAACGGAAAAGGTTATTTTTTCCTTCGGGGAGCCTTCGAGTTTGCCACTCGGTCCCCATTCTCGGACTCACCCCCTCCCACCAGATAATGGAAGAGGATGGCGCGGAAAAAGTGCATTTTTATTTTATAACAAAATAAACGAAAAAGAGGCGTGAGGTGAGGAACAAGAGGAAGAAGACAGGCGACGAGCGGTGTGGATGGACCGAAATGTGAAACGAAGCGAAGCAGAAGGATACAAGGGACCGGCAGCAGCAGTCGACGGTGGTGGACGTTGGTCACCCCTTCCGGAATGGGTGGTTTGAGTTCCGTTGTTAGTCGGGTGTCCTTTCCATGCACATCATTTCCTAGGAGGGTGGTGTTTTTTCATGTTCAGATACGGTCTGGTTTAAAGACGACGAGGAGCAAAGGAAGTGATTGTCATCGTAATGGGAAGTGGCGATTGTGTTGGGAGCTTGGGCGGGAAGGGTTGCGCGGAGATACGTGAAAATTGGAACTGACAATCATTATTGCGACGGAGATTTTCGTTGTGGGGTTTCTTAAGGTAAATGACATTGACTGGAGAACTTCAGAGAATGAAAAAGGTTTTAGGAGTATGGATTGTTGGCAGTGGCTCACATTTTAACACCATTAACGCCTGATAAAATGAGCAAAGAAGCACAAAATAATATGATGATTCACGGTTTGTTCCTTATGATAAGATTTATAATCCAAGAATGGTAAAAGTACAATTTTTTTCTCAATCTCGTAATCTCACTTGTTTTAATATTGTTTTTACTTTTTCTTGCCTTTTT
This sequence comes from Aedes albopictus, assembly GCF_035046485.1. Taxonomy (NCBI): domain Eukaryota; kingdom Metazoa; phylum Arthropoda; class Insecta; order Diptera; family Culicidae; genus Aedes; species Aedes albopictus. Next base: position 248,717,029 of record NC_085136.1, read on the forward strand.
ATCACCATTAGCGGTAACCATGCATAAATAGTACGGTAATAGTTGCATCATAAGTTCTAAGGTAATTCAATACTATAAGAGAAATTGTTACAGGAATTTTGATAAACTGTGTATCATATGGTTTTGTAACAACGCTATAACCTAAACTTAGTTTTTCAGTGCCTGCGAAGT
>NC_085136.1:248717699-248737959 GCF_035046485.1 Aedes albopictus
AACGATGAGCGATCATCGGTAAGTGTTACACTTAGCGATGCCCGCTAATCGCCGCAGCTTGTTTATATCGGAGTATCCTCTTTGTGTTCCTTCGTGAACCATGCGACTCGACGAGAGAACAAACACCGCTTGGTAATTGAAACAGAACCAACAGAAGGGAAGAAAAACTGCCGAGGTGTTCACTGATCACTTTTTCGTCCAAACACTGCGTCGTGACCATCGGCATACGTCGTACTTACTGCCTACTATGTTTTTTGACGTGCGGTGCTGTAGAAAAATGACCCGCAAAATGGAATTTCTAAATTTCCCGTTTTCTTGCTTTCCTGGTTCTTTTTCACTTTTTTTTTTTGCACGAAAACGTTGGAGCACTGCCCGAATGCAACAGTGAAAGAATTGTGTAGACCTGGTCTCGCACCAAATCGAGACATACAAACATGTCTCACATAAAGAAAAACGTTTTTCTAAGCGCATTATGTATGTCATAAACGCTTGAAATTTTATTGCATTCGGTCCATTGCATACGGAGATATGACAACTCAAAGTTGGCTATCGGATAGTTATGTCTATTACTAGAATCCTTCTAACTTCAAGTAAAATACCTCTGTCGTTCCCAAATTCGGACCATTGATAAGCAACTAGTTGATCAACTTACAGTAAAAGTTTGAGATTTTTTATGCACTTCTTAAAAAGTTGACCTTCTGTACTATTATTTTTTTTTATTTTTACCTTTCGACCGACTTTAAATCTTTTAACCTTCAATCGTTTTGTACAGGATCACAATATTTTATGTTGCTTCTCATATATAATTCTCGTCATAAGTGCTCTAATCAAGAAGTTCTCAAACTTTTCCAATTTACAATCCACTTCCAAACTGCGATAGAATTACGTGTAACATATGTACATATTTTTATTATTTCAAAAAATATGAACTACTTTTTTGTACAAATCTGGCTCAGCTGTTCAATACGACCTATCCAACATTTAGATATTATTTCACAAGATCTTTTTCAAATGTTTCGGAATGCTAGTTTCAAAATTTTGGAAAAGTTTGCAAAATGCTTGGTACAAACTTTAACCCCTCCTTGTGCACGAGCTATTGCCAACGTGATGCATTAGGAAAGTTAACCATTACGACTGCGTGCTTCTTTCCACGATTTGACAGAATTTTTTGGATTTTAATAAACATTTTAAAATACTCAAACTTGGGATCCCACCACAAACTTTCAAGCTATACTATTGCAAATAATCGACTTCACATAATCTTGAAGGTTGATTCAGTCTATAATTCAAAGTGCAAGCAATAGTTGAATCTCATTTTTTTTTTCAGAATTTCTGAAGGGACTAAGTACTGGGTACTGATAACTTGTTTGAATTCGTTGAAATAAAGTAAAAGAAAATAAATTTAAAAAACAAAAATTTGAAAACTTCTCAAACAAGAGAGATACCTACAATTTCCTAAAAAAAATTGATAACAATTAAAATTCGAGAATCAGACATATGGTCTAAGTGTAGTGGTATAGTCAAAGGGAAATTTTAATCCTTTCATGAGAAATGAATATACCGATTTACCAAATAACACTTGTGGAAGTTTTAGAAATTGTACAAGATTAACAAACGAAATTTATTAATGACAGCGGCTTACTCCTGTGGGTCAGGAGTCATAGTTTGTGAAATGCTGCTCTCTAAGCACAATCAATGGCTGGTTAAAAATCATGACTACAGTTTATATATTTTTAAACATTTTAGACATCCAGGTTTATTTTATTTTTTTTATCAGAAGTTTCTTTTATTTTTTTAGCATATTGTATCAGATGTTCTTCAAGAAAGTTCTATAAAAATTCATGAAAAGGATGAAATGTAATTTCATCACACACTTCAAATACCCGGATAAAGTAAAGATTTTTCATCAGGATGTCCCAAAATTGCACGTATTCAGCAAGCTTGAGGGCTCACCCTGCAAATGATAGCTAAGGGTGTTAGAAACAAACTTTTGTATGACGATAACTTTCAGAAATGACGTCTAGAGGTCGGCCCTTTGAGGTTTTTGGAAAAAATGGCCATTTATCGTAGTAAATATCAAACAAATATTTTTTTTCCGCATCAAAATTTGGTAAAACCCACCCATTTCATATTTTTTTACAGATTGATATAGATCCAATCTACTTGAAAAAAAAAAACAACAACGTGTTTTGCGTGTATCTTTTTGATACCGAAATTTTTAATTGACAGTAGTTTATCGTTTTTCGCACTAACATGGCGTTTACCCGCCATAAAAAGTACCACAACCTGGTGCTAATTCCAAACAATTTCCATAAAAAATAGGGAATTTTATGAGGAAAAACTTTGTTGAAGGCAGTGTGGCGTTTTTTCTATCCGTTTTAGAGTTATTTACGATTTACTGGTAAGAGAAATTTGAATTACTACGGAAAATGACCATTTAAAAAAATCTTGTAGGGGCAACCTCTCATTTCTGAAAGTTGCCGTCATGCAAAAGTTTGTTTCTAACACCTTTAGCTATGATTTGCAAGCTTTCTGACTATGTGCAATTTTGGGACACCCTATTTTTCATGCTTTTCTGCAGTTTCATCAGGTACCCTTGAAGTTCTTCAGCGATTCTTACATACATTTATCCTATAGGCTTCAAATGGGATTCCTTTGATGATGTTCCCAGTAATTTCAATATGAATCCTCCGGAAATTCCTCAAGAATACTTCAAGAGATCCCTTGAAATATTCTTTAAGGATGAACCTTGAGAATCTCCTTCAAGAATCTCAGAAAGTTCGTTGTACCTGTTTTAACAAGAATGTCTTCATGAAATTTCAAGAAAAGTTTTTTTTAAAGAAATTCTCCCAAAGTTTTTCGAGGACCACTTATGGGAATTGCTTCAGAATATCCATGGTCTCGTCAAGAAAAGTTTCTTTGGGAATTTCTGGTGAAATTTTAAATTTAACTTGAGTTTTCCGCCAAAGGATTTTCATATTTTTTTAAAATTTTCTCAATAAGTTTACAGTCATACCTCGATATAACGTAACTGCAATTTTATTTTCGTTACGTTATATCGAAGTTACGTTATATCGAAGCAAAAATTTTTTTTTCACGAATTTCGTTTTAAATACATATTTTGAAAAGATAATTACTAAAAATATTATGTTAATCACCCAACAGTGATTTCCAGCCTTTCTTATATTTTTTTTTCAACATTGAGTTTTATATATGTATTTTTTAAAGTTTGTAAGATCATACATAAGTCGAATACTTGGCATGTCTCTTTATATTTAACTATTTAAGCCAATGTCACATAAATCAAGATTCTTCTCCCTTTTTGCATCTACAACTGGTCAAACGTCAAGCGTTATCTATTGGTATGATTATAAGTAAGAAATTTATGTGACGCAAGCAAAATTATAATCCGATGATACCTCCAAGAATTCCTCTCGAGATTCCTCTAAAAATAATTCGGGAATTCACCCAGGAGTTCCTGGTTGAGTGCATCATGACATACCTCATGCGATTCTAAGGATATTTATCCAAGGATCCTTCAACCTTCTATGATTCCTCCATAAATTCTTACTGAGTTTTATATCTGCTATGATATCTTTAGAAACGCCTGCCTTAATTGCTTCAGATGTTCTTCATATGATTCCTCCACGAATTTTCCCTGTGGTTTCTCAAGGAATTTCTGAAGGATTCCCCAAAGAGATTTGCTTTTCAAGATTTATTCTGTCCAAGATTTTTCCAAGGTTTAATTCTGTCGTTCCTCTTAGAATTCCTACTAGGATTTCTCCAGTCACTCCTGCAAGGTTCCTCCGAAAAGTTCCAATATTTCAACTATTCCTGTTCGAAGAGTCCCAAGTAACACATTTGTCGCAGAAGATTTACGGCGGCGCAGGTTTTGTTGCGCAGGAGTCACTGTGACTTACTTCTAACAAATGAATTCTTACTGGCTAGAAGTAAATCGCAGGGACTTCTGCGTCATGAAAACCTGCGCCGCTGTGACTCTTCTATGACAAGTGTGTTACTTGGGGTATTTGCCAAGATTCACCCAGGTATTCTTGTTGCCACTCATCCAGCACAATTTGACGGTGTTTCCAAAAGATTTCCTCTTCAGATTCCGCTAGAAAAACTGTGATTTCTCCAGAAGTTTCTCCAGAGATTTCTTGGAAATTTCCTTCTGAGATACAGAAGAAATTCTTTAAAAAAATGTTGTAAGGATTTCTCCAAGAATAACAGATAGAATTCCACTAGAAATTTCTTCAAAGATTCCTCCAGATATTCCTTATTTGATTTTTCCAGGAATTCTTCCTGGAATGCATCTAGGATTTTTTTTAACCTTCCGTAACTCGCGCGGTTGGCTACCTGCGTCAGCACCACGCTAACGCTGAGTACAAAAAGCGAGATTTTTTTCAACGTGTTGTACAACAGCGCGATCGCTCGAGGGTTAAATTACTTCAGAAATTCAACCTGCGTTTTTTCATGGATTCTCACTGTGACCCTTCTTAAAAATCCAACTAGGATTCCACCAATGCACGAATTCCTCCAGAAGTTCCTGCTGAGATTTATACAGAAGTTCCTTATGTAATTAAAGACTGCCCCTGAATGTCCCCAGGAATAACTGTGTTTATTGCGGTAGAAATTCCTCCGAGGATAAAGCACGATTTTTTTCCAGGCATTCCTTCAGGAGTTCCACCATTTATTCAGGAATGTCTTTAGGAATTCCTTTAAGAGTTCTTCTGAGCATTTCTTCGTGAATTTCTCCAGTGATTTCTCAAGTTCCTCCAGGGATTTATCATACTATCCTCTAGAGATTTTCTGCAAAATTTATCTAAGACAAAGCGGACCATTACTGGCGTTCTTACACCCAGTATCACACGAAATCGAGTTCACTTCCAACGCTGTCTACTGTCATCTCGTTTGGAGTTTAAAGACTATGTTCCAGTAGGGATGTAATGCCAATAATGAGTAGAAGATGAAATATTTGTTCTGTGAAGAGTTATATAAAATTTCTTATCAACTGTGACACCGAAAACTCTTATAAAACTTTGAAATTGGTCGTATAACCCATAACTGGCTTGGTTCCAGGAGGGGTGTAATATCATATAGAAAATTTTGTAAATCACTCTAATTATTTAAATAGTGAAAAGTTGGAGCCAAAAAAAAAGTTACGTTATATCGAGGTAAAAGTTACGTTATATCGAGTTACGTTATATCGAGGTTACGTTATATCGAGGTTACGTTATATCGAGGTATGACTGTAACTCGAAAACAGTAGGCTGTGGAATTTTGACGTCTGAGAAAGAGTTGTTTATTTTGCCAAAATAAACAACTTTGCCGAAGACTCCAAGTCTCTAGGACGTAAAACAAAGAAGTTGGATGGTGGCGCCACCTATGCGGACGAATTATGAATTATGAATTATGTATTATGAATTTTTCAGTATGTTAATTCGAAATTTTTTCAGGCAATTTTATGTTTTCTTCCACGAGTTCCATGAAAAGTTTTTGCAGGAACACTACCAAAGTACTTGGTAGAGTATGAGTTCATGACTTCATTTCAACAAATCCTAACAAATGATCAGTGTCTAGTACCGTCAGAAGTTCTGAATTAAAGAAGAATAAATTACTGCTTGCAATTTGCATTACGGATTGCATAATTATTAGTCTTCAAGATTCTTTAAGATCATAAAGTTGCAACAGTAGCTTCAAGTTTCACTCATGAAAATCCGAGAACTTTCGCCACTGCGAAATTCCTAACCACATACGTAACATTTGCGAAATTTCCATCGACCACGCTTTTAACGATCATTTTAAATTTTCAAAGTTGTGGCTGGCACAACCAGAGGCGCGCGCATCGCTTTTCGATGCGTTTGACGTTTCACACTAGCGCCTTCTGTTAACGACATTGCACAACACAGTGATTCGTGAAACTTTTCCACCAGGGGATGGAAGTGTGGACTGGGCGATGGGTTTCTATGAAATTCGTTCAAGGTTTTACGTCTGTTTGTCTGTGTCCTAACCTTCACGGAAGCGCCTCCAACAAATCATACAAATTGAGCACGTCCATCGCAGCCACAATACCGCATTGCTCTAATCAATCCATGCGCCCTTCGTTCCTATTGTGACTTCAGTAGTAATAGTTTTTCGTTTTTGATAGATTAACCACCGCGCGCGGCGCGCGTATCAATCTACCGTGCTGGACGCCGCAACAAACACACAGCACACACGTGTCATTTCCGCGTTCTACTTTTTCCTCCGCCTTCGAACCCAAAACCCAATTATCGGCACTCGTGCGGTACGTGCTTCGAACGGCACCTGGAAATGTGTTGCCATACATCGCCTGGACGGACGGACAGTCCTTGAATCAACAAGACTGACTTATTCAGCGGCGCTGTGCTGCCGCTGACTGGACAAAAACAACAACGACAATCCACCATGCGGAGCTATGAGGAAATGCGCGCGCGCGGCCGCGCGATTCGTTTCCAATTAGGATCACTCTCCGCGAGGCGAGGGATCGCCGCCGCCATATTGGATCGTTTCGATGATCACCACCGCACACACAAGAAAAGAATTCACAATGAAATGCACAATTTCCATCACCGCTGCTGGTCCTGTTGTGATGGCAGACGACGATGACTAGACGCGCGGTCGATGGATGGACGCGACTGGACCCAAACGAGCTGAACTGAACGGACCGATGGACGGACGAACGGACGGACGCTAAAAAAGTGGAAGTCCTTGAGCCGATTGAATTCAATCGAATCGATTAGCATTGCGCACCAGGCCCGCATTGAGCGATCCGTTTGCGATCGAGCGTGACTTACTCGAAACCTGCTATAGTGGTACGATCTCATCTTGCGGAAAGTTGAGTACCTAGCTTGATTTGAGTTACGATTTAGCTCAAGCTGAAGTTCACGGAAAATTCTGGGCCCAGGAAGTGGGCCGCCAGCGAAAGCGCTTTTGGCGCGCGTGGGTGACAGAAAAACGATAAGTTTACCTCTAGGCGACTCGTCGCTGTGCAATAGCTCACGTACGCTGCTCCCGTACCGTAGCCTACTTTGATACGGGGCAGGGGGTGGTACATGAGTCACACAATTTCGAAGGCAAAAACCAGGGGCACGTGTATTGTTTGCGTGCCTCATCAGGCGCGGAGCTTTCGGGGTTGACCAGATAAAAACGATATAAGAAGGTTTGGTCCGATTGTTGTGTATTTGTTGATGGTTTTCATAGAATTTTTGTACCATAGAGCTCGGGTACGGAAATGGCACGGCGCTTGCGGCTCATTGGCACGTTCGAAGTCGATCTACAATGAGGGGATGGAAACTTCAACGAGTGAAGTTGTGACACCACACACAAGAGAGCGCAAGATGTGACAGATTAAGTCCCGCTTTATTTACGACTTCTTCGAGACACTTAATTTGGAAAGTTGCAGTTTTGACCGTCGCTTCAGCGTGTAGTTATGACTGAGGGTAGCGTAACCCTCACTAATCGTGTTGAAAATCAAACACTTTGAGAGATTTCTACCCAGAGACTCAACTCAGGTCTCAGAAAATAGGCAGTTTTTTTTTTCATTTCCACTAGCAGTAGTGGAGACTGTCCCACTTTTTATGCGAAAATGCATGTTGCTTTTCTGTTACTTGAAAGCTTCAGGAAGCCTTATCGTTTCCTTAGCCTATCTTAATCCCTGTGTGAGTAGCAACTCTTTCATAGAGTGGTAGCTTGTTGCCCGGAAGGTTTGAGCGTCCACGCGCAGATGACAGAAAAACGATAAGTTCGGGTAACTTGTACTAATGCTCACGAACGCTACAAGTCTACTCTGCTTTAGCCCAGACAACCAATTGGCTCGTATAATGAAGTTTATGTTCCTTGTATACGTACTTTTATGCGTTACAGTTACATCACATAAGATGCAGCCAAAGTGCCTTATGCGTACAAAAGTGGAGGCGCTATACGTGCATTGACGGAATAATAATAACGCTGTATAACTTGAATCGATATATTATGCGATGCACCGTGTTCACTATTGCAACGTAATTTAGCATCTTATGCGACTTAATAATGATAATAAAAAAAACAATTCCTATCAGCTCGATATCGAACTAATGACCTCTGGATTGTCGACCCACATTTTACACACAACACCGTTCGCTACTAATGAAACAAGCTGATTAATTATCATGATATTCTAACTCACCTCAGTGTTAGTTGGAATGCACTTGATTCACTTGTTATGTGCGTGTTTAGCAGGCTAAAAACGACAAAGTACCATTTCCCGCACAGTTTTCACTGCCCCTCTCTGGCTAGCGTCTCCCATTGTTGATTATCAAAATAATGGCTTTGTAACCATAATTATGGCTGTTCACTTTCTTGTAACTTTTTGGCACTGCATCCACAACTCTTTAATTGTTATCACTTATCAAATCGCATTATGTCAACATAAACGCTTCTAGCTTATGCAAGTTTGTATGCGCACTTTAATGAGTTTATTTGTACTATTATGCGATTTCATCCATACTCTAATGCGAGGTAAACTGACACAACAAGAAAAGTACCAATAAAACATCCTAATGTCATCACTACGATGTACTCATACCTTATAAAAGTTGATTTGTATTCTTTTATGACTTTACCTGATACATCGTAATAAGTTCAAAAAATAACATCATATGCGACGAAAATTTGCCAGTCATCCGTACATATATGCGATAGTGACTTAAAATGCGACTCCTGATTGTCTGGGAGTATACATGAGTCACTATTTCGAGGGAAAAAAACAAGGGGCACGTAGTGTATTCTGCGTACCTCCAGTGCCACATTTTGGTTTGACAGAAAAGTCATCCGATCTTCTGTTTCGGGGTTTGGTTTGGTATGAGCAATTTTACAATAGACAGTTCTTCGTTACCACCTTTCCATTAGTTTGCCGTTTGCTGTCTAGGCGGGCAAAACTCTTAAATCTCTTGATTTTCCACACACTTAGAAAAAATACCGACTTCTGTAAAATTTTACCGAAATCTCAACCGTTAATTGTTTTTAACGGGAAAATGCGGTAAAATTAGTCGCTTTTACCGAACTTCGTTAGAGTTTGACATATAAACTATAACATTTCACTGAAATCCGGTATTTGGAATATTCCTTGTCGGAAGAACACCAAAAACTCTTTCAAGGAATTTGTCAACAGATTTCTCTAGGATAAGAGACTTTTGTCATGCTGTGTTAACCCAAGCGGAATTCCTAAAAAAAAATGTTAGACAACTTTTCAAGAAATTTTCAAACGAAGTAAAATGAGCTCGACAAACGCTGGTTCCTCCGTGTGCTCAGCAATCTGTTTCGCTTCATTTTGGTAAACAATGATGTTTGTTAGCTGGAGTTCATCGGAGTACTGAACCCCTGCGTAATGTCTGGTGATATTAGGTGTGATTTTTTTTTTTTTTGAAAAATATGTATTAATTCAGACAGATTATATTTCAAGAATTTGTTTTTGCAGTTAGAAGTTTATTTCTTGTAAGACTCGTGTGCAAATATCTGAGAATATCCTACAATTTTAGTGATTCTCAAAAGTCAAAACAGTTCCTTACTGACTTCGCATACAGCTTGTTGCAGTATTTCATTACAACTTTTGTACTGGAAGTTTCATCAAGTATTGCTTCAGAGAACATGATACACTCGCTAAAGATTTTCGCATACATTTTTTAAGTATTCTTATTATTTTCCAGGATATTCTCATATAAATTCAATCACAAAATCCACAAAAACCTCAAGAAAATGTTTGGAAGCTTCTTTTCAAACAGTGCACAAACACTCTTATCAGAAGAAATGTGCAGGAAGAGCCAATAGTTCTCTGAAAATATCGCTAAGAAATCCATCTTAAATACCACCGGGACTTCTTCGCGAAACGTTCAAAATCATCCACTGAAATTTCTTCTGATAACTTCGTGGAGTGTTTTTACAGAAATTCCATCAATGTGCCTTCTGCGAAACTGCAAATAAAATTATTGCGTTTTGTAGTTTTGTAGTAATTTTATTGAATCACGAGGCATTTTTCTAGGATCTACAAAAGCCGGCTTCAAAATATTCTCAGAAATCAACTTAGATATACATAATTCAAAAGCTGATTTTTGTTGGTATTTCTTTTTTTTTTTAACCATAGGAAAGATCCAGTAAAATGCTGTAGAAGTTTCTGTAGGTATTTACTGGGGATCTGAATGGATAGAATTACAGCAGCAGGATGTTCAGCCCCGAAGTGCAGTCGTTTCAGGAAGACCTCTGGAAGTTTGTCACCAAACCACGGCCGGAAGAAGTAGACACTCCGGGGAGTGCCGTTAAAGCTTTGGATTCGACAGATCAACGTTCGCGAGCGACAATCAGTTTTTTTTAGAGGAGAGCAACCGGCAAGGCCTCATCACAGACAAACAGACGTGACACTTAATCGAATTTTCTTAGAAACCCATCTCCCACTTTAGACTATCATTACCATCATTATTGTACAGTAACTCCAGCGGAAGGCGCTAGTGTGAAACGTCAAACGCGAAGAAAAACGATGCGCGCGCCTCTGATTGGTTGTGAAGGTCTGTGACCTCATTGTGGAATCAATCTGATTGCCAAGCGGTATTGCAAAGACGAGGACATGAAGAAGTGCGTGCACGTAGTGGAGAAAGTGTTCAAGCATCTCTCTTCGCCAGGGCTGAAACTGAAATGCAGGTTGCAGGTCAGGTAGCTCTGGTGATGAGTAGTCTCCTGAAAGCTTTCAACACTCTAACGGCCCAACGCGTTGGAGAGTCTGGCGGACAACAAGTTGACACTGCACCTTGTGAAAATCAAGCTCATCGACGAAGTAACGAAGTAGGAAAGTTTTGACGGATCCATTTTGAAGGCTAAATCTAAATCTAAATCTAAATCTAAAAAAGGTCATCGTTTGCCTATCTGAAAAAAAGGTCATCGTTTGCCACTAGTCGGTGATCACAAATTGGACACCAAGGGTGATCAGAGAAACCAGAAGAATCCATCCAAAGTGAAGGCACTTCATAAGAGGAATAATGGCAGTTACGCTTTTACCAGAGAAAACTGGCAGAACCGGAAGCTATACTGCCAACACGGGTGCCACCGGAACAACGATGCCGTTCGAAAGCTCACTTCAAGATAACGTTAGCGACCGATGCATCCGTGTGCGAATGCTGTCAAGAAGAGAACTTTGTAATATTATTGTTTCCGAAGAATGCCAAGAAGCAGTCACAATAACCGTTGGACCAGATCGATGTAGACGTGTGCGGTCCGATGAAACATGTTATCCCAGGAGGATATCGGTACTACTTTTCAGTGAGTTGTCGACGACTATTTTCATTACACAGCAGTGTATTTTCTGCGATAGGAATCTGTCGTAGAAGAGAAGCTGAGAGGCTTCGTAATGGAGGTGAAGACGATGCTCGGCTGTCACCCAAAGATCATTCGCTCCGACAATGGTAGAGATCCCTGGAGAAGCTCGGCAAGCAAGAAGGGATCAGGCAGTGGTTTACTGAACCATACAACCCACAGGAGAGCGGAATAACAGAACTGAAAAACCTCACGTTAAAAGAAGTTGCGTGGTGCATGTTTCTGAATGCAGGACTATCGACAAAGTACTGGGCGGAGGTCACGAACACAGCCGACTACCGGCTCGGTTACTCGACCCCATACCTTACAAAGCGTTATGGGGACAAAAGGCGGACCTTTGCCACGTGCAGCCATTTGGTGCTGGTTCAGAAACAGTACCGAACGAAGTGGATAATGTCATGGCCAAAATTTATTTTCCGGTACCAGTTATTAAAAAGTATGTTGATGATCTGGTGATGGCCTTACCATAGAAAAAGTTTTAAAAGTTCTGAACATATACAATAGATACAATCCTAACGTACAATTCACATATGAAACCAAACAAAACAACAGACTTATTTAGACATATTTAGACATGGTGATGATACGACATCTGGATAAATCTATTAAGACGGAGTGGTACTGTAAACTCATGGCCTACGGCCGTTTCTTTCGAGTCGCACGAATATGGTATTCAATTTTATGGATCGTGTTCGGAGATTAAGCACCAATCTCCCACCATCAATAGTAAACAACATGATCAACCAGCACCTAAAAACAAACCCTTTATCCAAAATCATTGCGGAACAGTCTCATCAATCAAGCGATTAATGTAAATAGAAGATGCAGTGCAAGGAACAACGTTGACGTCATCTATAAACCGATGGTATTCATGAACAACCTGACACCTCGACTGGCGAAACTCCTCAAAATAGACTTTGACATCGTTTTAGCAACGAGGAATAAATACCAATACGATCAAGGATCGTATCCCAATGCAGGAATACCCCCTCAGAGAGTTTCACGGGAATTCCTCAAGGAACTTCTCGAAAATACCTACAAGATTTCCTCCAGAAGTTGCTTGGTAATTTCGTCAGGATTTCAACGGCATTTATTCCAGAAGTTCCCAGGAAATATTTCCAGGAGTTGCCCGAGAATTTCTGCAGAAGTTCTTTGGGAAACTATTTGGGACTTCTCAATAGAATTCTTCCAGGTGTTTTTTCTTTCAGAAGTTACTTGGAAATTCCTCCAGGAGCTTCACTGGAATTCCTCAGATGTTTCTTTGAGTTTTTTTAGGAGTTCTTTGACAATTTATTGTTCAGAAGTTTCTTGAGAATTCCTCGTGAAATTCCTCGAAAATTTCTCCACGAGTTACAAGGAAATTTCTCCAGGAGTAACTTGGGAATTTCTTCATAAGTTCTTCGAAAATTCTTCCACCTATTCTACCAGAAGCTCCTCGGAAATTCTTCCACGAAATTCCTCCATAACTTCGAAAATTTCTTCAGGAGTTGCTCGGCAATTTTCCTAGGAGATCCCGATAGTTTTTTAGGACTTCACAGGAAATTCATTCAGGATTTCCATGGGTAATTCTGTAGGAGTTTCCAGAGGATTTATCAAGGAGTTTCTCAATAAATCCAAGTAAATTCTTCAAGGTGTTCCTAAGAAATTTCTCCAGGAGTTCCTCGGACATTTCCCCAAGAGCTCCTCGGGAATTCATTCAGGAGTTTCACGAGAATATCTTTAGTAATTCTTCTGAAATTCCTCGGAAAGATGTCCAGGACTAACTCAAAAATTTCTCCTGGAGTTCCGGCAATGCTCCAAAGAGATCCCTGGCAACTTTTCCAGAAGTTCCTAGCCAATTGTTTTATAATTCGCTCCGGAATTCCTCTTAAAAATATCCCTAGAAAGTTCTCTGGGAAATTTTCAAGGAGTTCCTCGAATACCAGGCGTTCCTTCAGGAGTTACCCTGGATTTCTTCTAGAAAATGTGCTAAAAGTTCTCCACGAGTTACTTGGGAAATCCTGCAGAAGTTTTATAGGAACCTTCAGAAGCACCTCGGGAATATCTCCAGGAGAACTCTTGGAAGAATTCCTATGGTACTCGTTGAGGAATTCCCGGGGGCTTCTTGGAGGAATTCTCGGAGAACTCCTGGAGGGATTCGTGGGGAACTCCTGAAAGAATTTCCTGGGTACTCCAAGAGGAATTCCTGGGGAACTCCTGGACGATTTTCTTGGTAATTTTTTTTTATCTGTTTTAACGAGATTTTTAACGCTAGGCTAGTTCATCTCGGGACCCACGCTTTACTTCCTTTCCGAAGGAAGAACCCACATTTTGTGAGTATGTCAGGAGTGGGATTCGATCCCAGGCAGGGATGAGAAATGTACTGGAAAAAACGATTACCGGCTGTACATTTGACATTTTTCCACACGAACATCACAGGCCCAGCCAAACTCAAACTGTTCGAAAAATAAATGTCATAACATTTTTTTTCCAGCAGCCTTCTTCCTCGAAACGGTTTCCAAGCGCGAGAGCGCCAGTACTCGAGCACAACGACGACAAAAATTTCTGTCTCTCCCGTTTTCACATTTTTCTGCGTTTCAAACCGCTTCCAGACAAACTTCTTTACATGCATCACAAAGCTAGAAGTGTGCTCTAGCTATTTGTGCAAATCGATTAAAATTATTTATTAAAACAAGTGAGTTATTAGCAGTTGAAAATATTTGACATTTTTCGCAATCACCCGCCTCAGCATGACTGCTCATAAATATTTTCGTGGGGAAGCGAAAACCATCAAGCGTCTGCTTGACTGCCGTCGGCGCGGCGTCTGATGGTATTGGTGCTGCCGTTGTTTTGTTTTTATTTTACTGCCTGTATCGATGAACGGTAAGCAGAAAAAAGTCTCATTCTCATGCCTGATCCCAGGTCCTCGGCGTGATAGTCAAGTGTTCTAACCATCACACCAGGTCCGCTCCTTTCTTGGTAATTTCAGAAGGAATTTCTTCGAAACTTTTTCGGAAATTCCTGAGAAACTCCTGGAGGTATTTTCGGAGAATTCTTGGAGAAATTACCGGGGAGCACTTGGAGGAATTGCCGGGGAACTCCTAACGGAATTCTTGAGGAACTTTGGAGAAATTTTGGTGAAAAACTTGTGCAAATATTTCTAGGGAACTGCTGGATGAGTTTCTGGGCAGTTCTAAAACGAAATTTCGAATTCTTGGGGAACTGCTTGAGATAATTTTAAACTCAATTTCCAGAAGTAATACAGAAAGAATTCTGGGAGAACTATAGGAGGAAACCCAGAAAATGCTTCTGAAAAAAAAAACTCAAAAAGAACAGTTGTAGAAATCCCTAAAGAAACGACTTGAAGAGCTCCTGAAGGTACTTACCGTAAGAATTTCAGAAGCATAACAAAAAAAAAACTGGGGCATACCCAGAGGAAATTGTTTAAAAAATTCCACAAGGATGAATCCCACTAGGAACTCATGTAGAAATCTCCAATTTTATTATTCTTCACACTCTTCTTACAGCATCATTTCTTTAAAATGCTGTCAGTTAAACAAATATCAAAATTACTTACGAAAAAGGAGGAATTTTACTTGAGTGCTTAACGTGGGAACAGAAAACTTATCATAAAACTGGAAAGGGTGACGACAAAATGTAAAAACATCATATATTTATGATCGCCCGTCGCGAAAGAAAAGATTCGAGAAAAATTATATTTTAGCCACATTTTAGCCACAAAAGAATAGGGTATGTAAAAGAGAATCTGAGAATTTTGTTCGCGGATGCTTTCGCTCATCTCACAGTTTTGGGAATCAGATTGGGAAAAACTATTATTAGACTCCTGATCTGACTGCTTGACTGCAACATGATTAGCATTATCGATGTTATTGTTGGTAATTTGTTCAAACTGTTACGTATGTTTATCTGTGGTTGCATGTGATTGAGATATGTAACTTAACAGTTCATAAAAATAGATCAGTCAACCACAGTTTAGTCTGAATCAATGCAAGGCGCACATGTCCGCCAACGCACAACATCGACATTTCATGAGACAGTTGCATCACCTCAAAGCTTTCCGTCTTTTTATAAGTATCATTTTTCCTCATGGTCTGTCATAATGGGCGCCCTACAGCTTTACCGACAGGAACAGGGACAGATTCATCCCAACCAAGCAGCCTGTGCGACCGTGTCTTGGCCCTCGCTTCCGAAATATCTCGCGTTTCGCGTTTTCCTCGTCTAATCCGTATGCAATTCGCAGTAACACGTGTCTGCCACATCCGAGCATTGCGCTCATGGCCACGTGATTAGCCATCCAGCTCTTAAGCTGCCGCCACGGCCGTCGTCGACCAATCAATATAATTGCAAATTTCGGACGCACTCCGTTCCGATCCCGCAGCAGATCACCGGGCTTCAACATCACGCATGCAGGCAGTCAGAGTCGTGACATCGTTACTCCATTTTCCGCACTGCAATCTTGCACGGCGGTCCGGTCCAGCTCGGCCTCAGGGTCGCCCGGTTCCGATATTTCCATTCAGCATTTTCCACCAACCCAATACCAACACCGGATCGGGGTAGGCAGGCAAATTGCATCATGTTCCATGATCTTCATGCTGAGCTAGGTCTTCTTTTTATTTTCTTTTGCTTCTCTTTCGGTGCTTGATTCATGGTCGTCGTCGTCGTCTTCGATCGGAGTACCTATGCACTTGGTGTCATGTCGTGACCAAGGTTGTGCTGCCACACAACCTGATCGAGCAACACGGTGGTGCTTCTGGTCTGATGCTACATCGACTTTATTGACTAAATTTCATTGAAAGAAAGGAAACTCAACACACTGTGGGTACACTTGCCCGGCGTGGCATTCTTTCATCCTTATTGAATCAGGTTGCATAAAATAGAAAAAGTTTTTTTTCTGATTTTTTCTTGTAACAGTTAAATTTTTCATTTTTTTATTTTTTTTTTCATGAAAAATTTTACTTTACGTGTAATTTTTAAGAACATTATTTAAGAGTGTATACATCTTCCTTTCACAACTTTTCTGATTGAGGAATTTTCCTGTAGATCCTTGAAAGAAAAAAAAACTCAGGTATGTCAATGATATTCATTTTCCTGCTTTAATAAACACCCTGGGTGTATTTTTTTTTCATCACATTGATGGGTTTCAATAATTGAAAAATCGCCCAATTCTTCAACATGTCGACCCATCCTTTGTCCATTTCATTTATACCCCTTGAAATTGGTATTCGTTCACCATGGAGGGAATCACTGCTTCAGATTTAGAAAAGGATGTAATTGGCAGGTAAAAAGCACGATCTTACACGTAGCAGTTTTACAAAATACTACAAAACGCGATAATTTTATTCACAGTTTCATGGCATGTACATCGTAAGACATTATGGGAAAATACTTCACAAAGTTTTGGAAAGAAATTTGAGTGAATGTTCTTGAACGCTTGTGACGAAGTCCGGGATTATTTATGGTTTTTAGGATGGAACTTTCGGCGACATTATTATTTTATTGTGCTGTGATTTTTTGGGGAAAAGTTTCTGGTTAAAAATGAATAAAATTTATTGCAGTTATCTCACGCAAATTTTGCGGAAACAGGACTTTTTATGGATCTCCCGGAAAATTTCTAAAATTTCTTCTGGCAAAAGTATTGGTACTCTTTTTTATAAAATTTCTGTAGAAAGATTTGCTATTTTGTGTATTTGTTTAGATAGTTATCAATGCTAGCTTTTCTTGTAGTTTCATGTGGAGAAATAAAAGTTGATGGCTTTATTTTTGAAATAAATCTCACAAATTTTCAAAAAAAAAAATTAAAGATTTTTGGCAGAAAGTGTTTGAAAAATGTTTTGGCGAGTCCCTGAATATTTTTTAGCAGATTTTTCTTAAAATTCTTAAAAAACATTCGTTATTCCTGTAGAAAGTAGCTAGCCAGCTAACTGCTAGCTTATTTGGTAAATCTAATGAATCTTGATGAATTTGTCTGAGTAATTTCATTATGAACATTTGAGGAACGTTTTCCGATTTTTTCGAATTTTTCGGAACTTTGAATTTATGTGGGATAAGTTTTTTATTTGCAAATTCTAGTAGAATCTTTCTGGGGATTTTTTTAAGTGTGAATTTTCCGTTAGAACAACCTTTTTCTACAATTCTCTATCTGTATCTTATCGGAATTTCTGAAGTAATTCCATGTGGAGCAACAAGAGTTGTTGGCTTTATTTTGGAAATAAATCTCAATTTTCAAGAAATATATTAAAGATGTTTGACAAGAAAATGCTCGAAAAATGTTTTTGATGTGTCTTTGAATAGTTTTAAACAGAATGTTTCAAATATTTTTTCTAGAAAAATTCTTGAAAAAAATATTTGTATTCAAGTTTTTACAGATTTCATAATAACTTTTAACAGAAGTTGTCCTGAAATTTAGCATCGAAATTTGATATAAGCTTTTTGCCAGCAAATATTACGGGAACTTTGTTGTGTTTTTTATAAAAATAATCATGAAATCTCCTACAAGATAGTTTGAGGAGTAGGGATTTAATAACATATCCTTTTTCATAAATTTCTCAAAAAAAAAAATATCAAAAAAGAAAAACGAAACTCCTTCTGAAGTTCCCTCAGGCTTTTAACTAGAATGTGAAAGCTCAGAGTTTTCGCCAGCAATCTTTCTGGAATCGCAATTACCAGCTATATAGTCAATACAAATTCAAATGTTATCATCTTAAAATCTGATAGATTCGCCGTCACATTTGGCAAAAGACTTTATTCAACATAAAATAAGCGAATTCGATATTTGTAAACTTGTGTACTGAACAGGATAAAGTTTGCATTGACTGTCTTTCATACAAAATGTTTGGAGAGTTGAGTCTCAGCTTGTAGTACATCGATGGATCTCAAATTTTCTCTGGACATCCATAATGAATTGAAATTTGATCTGCGAAAAAGTAAAACAACCCTAACGAAAATTTGTTGAAATATTGTTAAGCACCCATTTCTAAAAAAGTTGCCAAATTTGAGTTTTTTTTGCAATAATTTTTGTTATCGAACTGTTTAAAGTAAACAGTTTGTTTACAAAATGTATGTGCTCCGTTAGTCTGATCGAATTTTTAGAAGAGAATATTGGCCAAAACCTGAAAGTTTTAAAATAATTCTGAAATTATTATTATTTTTTTAATTTTTCTCAAAAATGGGTATTTTTTTATTTTTTTCCAATTTTTGCGTGAAATAGCCAAATTTCATATGACGTTATATTTCAAGTTTTCAAGAGTGTCCAGTTGGAATTTCAAGCAAATCTGTTCACTTAAAGCTGACATTCAGAGCTCCAAACTTGGGCACTTGCGTATTTGATTCTGTCCGATACCGGCAAGTATTAAGTGCACACTAGTCGTTTTTTCCTACCAAATGGTCAAGTTTGAAAAGCTTGACTTTTATTTCGGCTTCTAGAACAACAAGCAATTGCTCTGGAATTTGACCTGCGGTTCAGAAATTACTTGAAGTTCTATTTCTGCAAAACGTGGGTATGTGTTTCTTAACAGTTACTGAAAAATTATGCAAAAACTGTTATATAAATAAAAAAGGCAAAAAACTTAAAATTGAAATGATTTTGAAATGCGATTGTTAAGAGCAATATACTGCCGTGAATCGCAAGTCAGTCCCATATGTAAAAAGTAGGCATTGAGAAAATGGCCTCTGAAGTTTTCAAATTCGATTTCTATGTGAAACTCTAAAAAATCGCCATGAACTGAAAACTTCTGCGATCATCATGAAACTTTCACACATTGCTTCAAACATGAAAACGTAACAGTGAAAAATATAAAACTGGCTAAAACAATGTTGGGTTTTGTACTGGAGGGTACACTAGTTCGTAATGGGACTGACTTGCGATTACATTTCATTATGGGACAATCTGACTTGATGTTGTTTTTCATTTTTACTGAACAAACTTTATATTTTTATTCACGCAGCTGAAAGATCATCCGAAGAGAGACCGAAAACGGCCATCAACTCATTTTTGCCCAAAATGCAGATGGGACTGACTTGCGATTCACGGCAGTATATGCTTCCACAGAATTGTTCACTAAAATAAAACATACAACTTTGTAGAATGAACTGAATCTCAGATTATTTTGAAAACAGTTCAGATTCAATTTTTCATTATATCTCGCAAATGGACATTTTTCAAAAACTTCCAAGTCTTTCAAAATTTTCCAAGTCTTTTGAAAAGCATCCAAGTTTTTAAAAACTTCCAAGATTATAAAAAACCTCAAAGTTTTTAATAAACTTTCAATTTTTGGAAAGATTTTCAAGTGTTTTTTTTTTATGAATTCCATTTTTGCTTAAAAAGCTTATTTAAGGATTTCTTAGAGTTTAAAAAAAACTTCAATGGCTGTATATATCATTCCTACACAAACTATTTAAAGAATGTTTCTTGGTTTTTATTCATAACATAAATATTTCTAACTTTTTGTCAGATAACTTTATGAAGCTCTTTGTATTTTTTTTCATGATTTAGCTGACTTTTAATTTCGGGAATCCTTTTATCAATTTATCGTAGCATTTTCCAAAGATTTTCTAAAGAGTGATCCGAGGATTTCTTTAGGTACTTCTACGTGTATTCGTAGATTTCTTTATGAAAGCTGTTATTTTTTATTCTCAAATATTGTTTTAATATAAAATTTTCAAGATTCTAGGAGATATCCTCAAAAGAGCTTTTGGATGAGTTCGTGATGACATGTTGAAGAGTTATTTTTTTTAAGAGGAATTCCCAGAGAAATCTCTACAAAATAATTGGAAGGCGGAGACATTGCTCTTAGACTCGAATGCAATGTTAAGTGCTGGACAATTCTGAAGGATTCGTTGGAGAAAGGTATGGAATACGTTCGGAAGAACTTCTGAGAAAATTTTCGGAAAACTTTCTCAAATA